>NW_006159661.1:329922-331879 GCF_000334495.1 Tupaia belangeri chinensis
ATGCCCATCTCTCTCTCTCTCTCTCTCTCTC
Source organism: Tupaia belangeri chinensis (assembly GCF_000334495.1). Lineage (NCBI taxonomy): Eukaryota > Metazoa > Chordata > Mammalia > Scandentia > Tupaiidae > Tupaia > Tupaia belangeri. Next base: position 329,954 of record NW_006159661.1, read on the forward strand.
TCTCTGCCTCTATATACCCCATGGAAGAAATAAATCAGGAAACTTTATTTAAAAATTAATAGAAGAAAATATAAATATAATTAAGCAAGGAATGAAAATATAAAAAACTTAGATGGAACTTTTAGTGAAGAAACACAGGACATCTGAGATGAAAAATACATTGCACAATATTAACAGTTAATTAGAAAACATCAGCAAACTTAAAGATATATTAATGAAAACTCTAAAATGAAATGCAAAAGGAAAAAAAATGTTGTAAAAAACTATATTAGAGCCTCAGAGTGACATGAGACAGTAAAGGAAATATAATACATCTATCAGAAATTGGGGTCTCACAGGAACCAGCAGTTAGTGTAATGGCTATGTCGCTGGACTACCACGTAGTTGACCGTGGTTCGCATCCCGGACCCGGTGGCTTAAAACTCACACCGGGCACGTGTGCGTGCGTGCCCAAGATCCCGAGAGGAGAACGAAGGAGAAGGGATTGCAGCATGGCCACCCCCCCCCCGGGGGGGTGATTTCTCGCTTTCTGTCTCTATGTCTCTGTCTGTCTGGCGAGCGCACACGCTCTATAGCGAAAACCTCTCAAACAAACAAACAAACAAAAATAGAAATTGGGGTCTCCAAGAGGACAAAAGGGACCAGAAAAGAAATATTTAAGAAAGAATAGCCAGTATCCTAGATTGAGTCCTGATAACAAATTATTTTTTATCATTTGCTGTAAGAGACATTAATGGGTATTAATTAAGTAATTTGATAAAAATCTGATAACAATATCTATATAAATTTAATTTTGATCACCGAAGCACAATGTTAAATTACTCCCACTTACACACATTTATTATTCATGTACTAATTTATTTATCTGGATCAACAGGAATATAGACCTGTAAATTTTTTGGAAACTTTTCTTCCTCCTCAAGCACAAAAGAGAAAGATTTCAATTTCTTAAGTTTGTACCTTTCCTTCATTAGGGAGAAAGAATGAGACAGAAAGACCGACCCCCATCCCCCAACAGTCTTAATGCCACAATCCACTCCTAGTCACAGCTGACCCAGATCATGCACATGTGCACGTACATACAATGTGCTCAGAAGATCCAGGGATGCAAATCCAGGACCTTTCCCATGTGCGTGCAATTGCAGTACTGCTGCACTACATGCCTTATCCAAGAGGAATTTTTTAAAAGAGATTTTTGCTATAGGGTGTGAGAACAAGACAGAGACAAAAAAAGTGAGAAATCACCTCCCAGGGGTGATGGCCACACCACAGTCCCTTTTCCTTAATTTCCTCTTGGGATTTTGGATATGCATGCACATGCATGCATTTTAAGTCACTGGGTCAGCAACTCGAACCGTGGTCAACTATGTGGGAGTCCAATGACATAACCATTATGCAATCAGCTAGTCCCCAAGAAGAATTTTTATATCCTCTGATTAGATGGCTACTATATACAAAGTCCTATGAGCTAAGCAATTATATATGAAAATAATTTCCTAAGAACATAAATATCTAAAGGCAAATGAGCATATATATACAAAGGAAATACTTGTAAAAATTACTGAAATTACGAAAACTATCTCTTAGAGATAAAGAACACATGTGATAGACTTTATATCTATAAAACTTAATATATTTCAAAATGCACATGAATTTTAGATATTTATTAAAAACAGCAGCAGTGACTGAAAATGTCAGGGCTGGGGCTGACAGGTGGCATAGTGGTTGAAGCACTGGTTTCCCACATGGCTAGCAATGATTTGAGTCCGGGAACTGGTGGCTTGCTCTCTCTCCATTCTTCCTCTTCCCCCCCTTCCCCCTCCCTCTCTGTCTCTCTGTGGTCAAATTGAATAATAATAATAATAAATTAAATTATACATACATAGTTTATAAGAAAATATTAGAGCCGTAACCTCTATCTACATT
>NW_006159661.1:331910-364293 GCF_000334495.1 Tupaia belangeri chinensis
TGCCTGCTTACCTCAGGTTGCATTATGAAAGAGTCTTGCATGTGATCTCGAACCTCCTTCAGGAAGCTTGGATGGCTACCTACCTAGAAAGAGATTTTTAAAAAATTTATAATACGCACAAAGAAAGGCTGCTAGAATCAAACGTAAATGAACATTCTCTAAAAAGCTGCTTCTCAGTTGTGTTTTCTTTTTTATATAGAGATTTTATGCACTCGCCAGAGATACAGAAAGAAAGTAAGTGAGAAATCACTTCCCCGGGGGGATAGCCATGCCACAATCCCTCCTTCTCCATCCTCCTCTTGGGATTATGGGCATGCACACACAACACACCCTGTGTGAGTTTTAAGGCACCGGGTCTGGGACTCAAACCATGGTCAACTACATGGGAGTCCAGCAATGTAACCATTACACCATCTGCTGATCCTTCTCAGTTATGTTTCCTGACTTATTAACCTATAAAAATGTCTCTTGCTTGGGAACCAGCAGTTAGCGTGATGGCTATGTCGCTGGACTCCCACGTAGTCGACCATGGTTCGCGTCCTGGACCCGGTGGCTTAGAACTCAAGCCGGGCGCATGTGCGTGCGTGCCCAAGATCCCGAGTGAATGGAGGAGAAGAGATTGCGGCGTGATCATCACCCCTGGGGGGTGATTTCTCGTTTTCTGTCTCTATGTCTCTCTCTCAGTCTGTCTGGCGAGTGCATGCGCCCTATAGCAAAAAATCTCTCCAAAAAAAAAAAAAGTCTCTTGCTTCCACTCCTACTATCCAACTTACAAAGGAATTATTAAGGAATTTTAATTATCCTAGGAATAACTATGTAATGTTATAAAATAGTAGTATTACAATAGGTTAAGAAATTAAAGGTAGATATCTAGGACCTGACTTCCTTTAATTAAGAAAAACGGGGAACCAGCAGTTAGCATAATGGCTATGTCGCTGGACTCCCACGTAGTCGACCGCGGTTTGCGTCCCGGACGCAGTGGCTTAAAACTCACGCAGGGCGCGTGTGCGCGCGTGCCCAAGATCCCAAGAGGAGAATGGAGGAGAAGGGATTGCAGCGTGACCATCCCCCCTGGGGGTGATTTCTCGCTTTCTGTCTCTATGTCTCTCTCTGTCTGTCGGGCAAGCGCACAAGCCCTTTAGCAAAAACCTCTCAGAAAAAAAAAGGAAAGCAGACTCAATTCTCTTGGATAACTTAATATATATGTTCAAAGATCTCTTTAAAACTCATTAAACTGTAATATTCATAATAAAATCTCAAAGCTTCCTAAATAAGTTAAGCGATTTGGAGATTATACAGTAACAATTCTCATTATCTGCAAAATGGGTTGTTCTGAGAATTCTACTTAAAGCACATGGCAGCTTCCTGAACATAAGAATTTACATCTTACTCCTTCCAAGAGTTTCTTGCTTTCTATGAAGGTAAAAATAACTACACTAGAAAAGAGTAATTGTTGAAAGGAAAGTCATAGCATTATACAATCTCCTCTGCTGGAATCGAAATCAAAATGATCTGTTTCAGAAGACCACAGAAATAATTGAGAAATTAAGATATGAACAGACAAAAGCAGCCAAGTTGAATAGAGACACAGGACAAATGGGGAGGAAAATAAAACATCACAATTTTAATTGCTAGTCTTCAGAAAAAGAGGACATTCACTAAATCATATCATATAGTGGTTTCCAAACATGTCTGATTGGTCCCTTTATCAGTAAAAAGGTATGCCCACCTATTTATACTTGTGAATTATGAACACCTAATATGTGAATTATAAAACAAATATAAATAATGAAAGATAAAATACTATTTTATAGTAACAGTACAAAGAACATTTTCTATATTCAGTAGAATAGAATCATTTCAAGTCCGTGGACCCTTTGTGGGGACCAGTAAGGAGGACCTACTCTTCTCAGTCAGATGATGTCAGCCAAAGCCCAAAAGGGGGTTAAAACTCACACTCTTAGGGAAAAGCAGGTGACATGGTGATTATGACACTAGATTGCAACATGGCCAACTACAGTTAGAATCTAGGAACCAACGGCTTGAAAAATCATGCCAAGCACATGTATGTATGTCTTGAAATTCTGAAACAAGACGGAATCGTGGAGGAGCCATCCCCCACCTCCAGTGGGGGAGAGCATGGGGATTCTTCACTTTCTCTCTCTCTTTGTCTCTGTCTGTCTCTTATCCAGCAAGCACATGCACCATATGGCAAATACCTAAAAAAGGAAAATCTCCTATACTCACTCACAGCAATAATAAAGAATTTTACAGAGAGGATAGACTTCTGCTAACATCTGGTAATAATGAGGCATGGTCTTCATTACCTTGTCAAATCAAATGAAGCAAGCTAAATCAGAGGTTTAAGTAATATCCACAGTCTCATAATTTCATATTCAAAATGTTCAAGTTTTCATTTAAAAAAAATTGGTCATACCAAAAACCAGGAAAAACACATTTTAAATTTAAAAAGATACTCAATAGATGCCAACACTGAAACTAGAGAGATATTAAAATTACCTAACTAAAAATTTTTAAGCAGTCATCATAAAACTGCTTCGCCAATTTAAATATACTTAAAAACATGAGACCAGCAGTTAGCGTAATGGCTATGTCGCTGGACTCCCATGTAGTCGACCGCGGTTCGAGTACCAGACCCGGTGGCTTAAAACTCAACGCCGGTCACATGTGCGTGTGTGCCCAAGATCCCAAGAAGAGTACGGAGGAGAAGGGACTGCGGCATGGCCATCCTCCCTGGGGGGTGATTTCTCGCTTTCTGTCTCTCTGTCTGTCTGGCAAGTTCACACGCCCTACAGCAAAAAACCTCTCCAAAAATAAATAAATAAATAAATAAACTTAAAAACAAATGAAGAAATAGAAACTCTCAGCAATAAAATAACAGATATAAAGAAAAATAGCATCAGTGAACTCCAAGATAAAAATACAGAAATTACCCAATCTGAACAACAAAGAGAAAAGGACTGTGTGGTGAAGGAAAAAAACAAAGCCTTAGGGACCTGTAGGACTAAAACAAAAATAGACAAATGGACAAACTATTTAACATAAGATAAATTATTTAACATTTAGAAATGTTAAATAAATGGTAATGGAGACCCCAAAGGAGAGGAAAGAGAGGAGAGGCTAGAAAAGTCCTCAAAGAAATACTGTCTGAATATGTCTCAAAACATTGGGTCATTGGAAAAGTTATTTTTCTAAAATGACATTTTCTAAAATCATTTTTCTATGAAAAATATGTCATGACTTTTCGGACAACCCAATAGATGAAAGATATAAATCTACAGACAGAAGATTATGAGTAAACCTTACAAAGGAAAAACCTAAATAAATACCAAGATTCATCACAATTAAATTTCTGGAAACTAAAGACAAAATTCTAGAAATCAGCAAGAGAAATGACACATCTACAGAAAAAAAAAAAAAAAAAAAAAAAAACACACTGAGAAACAAAAAATACCTAGACAATAGCCCTTCAACTTCAGCCAAATACCAAAAATTCTAACCCAATCAAACAAAAAAAAGGCTAGAATTTTACACAGGCCTGGATGCAATAAGGTGCATAATCCCAGTACCCTAGCCATAATGGAGTCAGAGAAAACCCAACATTGACAGAAAACCTGAATTCCACCCTACAGGGCAGTCAAAAAATTATATTATCACCACCAAGCACCTCTAACCTCAATCTGATCCCAATCCCTGCTAAGATGGTCAGAGCTAGTAAAATGTAAGAACTTTTGGGAACCAGCAGTTAGCGTAATGGCTATGTCGCTGGACTCCCACATAGTCGACCGCGGTTTGCGTCCTGGACCCGGCAGCTTAAAACTCACGCCGGGCATGTGTGCGTGCATGCCCAAGATCCCAAGAGGAGAATGGAGGAGAAGGGACTGCGGCGTGACCATCCCCCCAGGGGGTGATTTCTTGCTTTCTGTCTCTCTCTGTCTGTTGAGCGCACGCGCCCTATAGCGAAAACCTCTCCCAAAAAAATTTATTAAAAAAAAAAAAAATGTCAGAACTTTTACCAACAATTTAACAGCAATGAGGCCAAAATGAAATTACAGTCTGAGTAACATGAAAAAAGTGAAGGATGTCAAAGGGCCTGTAGAACAAGATCAAACAGAGAAACTTATACATCATGAGAGCTACATAAGAACAAGAGAAATGGGCAAAAAAAAAAGAGTATTTGAAAAAGTAATGACTGAAAACTTCCCAAATCTGATAACAGAAACCCATAAATCTAAAAAGTACAAATTACAAGTAGGATAAAATCAAACAAAATAACACACATTATAGATTGAACATTCCTAATCCAAAAATCCAAAATCCAGAATGCTCCAAATCTGAAACCACTGGAGCACAGGCAGCCTGCCTCAAGTGGAAAATTCCACACCTGACTTCATGTGACAAGTTAGAATCAAAACACTGTGATCAAAAGTAGTATATAAAATTACCTCTGACTATGTGTATAACCTAAGTATGAAAAAAATAAACTTCGTGGTTAAACTTGGGTCCCCAAGCACTTCAGGTGAGGGATACTCAACCTGTACAAACAAACTGTTAAAATAGACAAAGACACAATCTTAAGAGAAATCCTTAGTAATATTAACCAGTTTCACAAAAGAAACCAAAGAAGCCAAAAGGTAGTAGGGTGATATATTTAAAATGCTGTAAGAGAAAAGCTTTCAGACAAGAGTAATACATCCAGTAAAACCACCATCCAAAAATTAAGAAGAAATAAGTATATACCAAAATAAACAAATGCTGAGTTTGTTAGCACTAAATCTAGTCTACAAAAAATGCTAAAGGAAAGTCAAAGCTATTTATTGAAATAAAAGGACATCTGAACTAATCTTAAATAAATATGGGCAAATATAAACAGTATTACTGTATTTTGGGGGGTTTTATCCACTTTTAATTTCTCCATGATTTTATGGACAAATACAGATAAAAAAATTAGAATATATGTTTAAAGAAGTAATTTATTAAAACATAATAGGGGTTGGCAAATATACAAGGGGACTTCAAAGAATTTGTGGAGGGGCCACCCAATGTCATGGTGGTTAAGGCAGCTGGATCCCACATGGCCAAATTCACAGTTAAAAGTCCTGGACCTGGTAGTGTAAAAAGAGATGACAGGCCAGCAAGTGGCTTGGTGGTTGAGGTACTGGACTCCCACATGGCTGACTGTAGTTTAGTCATGGACGTGGCAGCTTGAAATTCATGCCTGTGGGTATGCGTACACGACCAAAATTCTAAGTGAAGGGTAGAGAAAAAATTGCAGCACGGCCATCCCCTCTGTGGGGTGATTTCTCACTTTCTCTCCCTGATTCTGTCTTTCCAGCTAGCACATATATCCTAAAGCAAAAATATCTCTCAAAAAAAAAGGGGGGGGGGCAGCAGGTGCTATAGTGGTTAGCACACAAAACTCCTAAATGGTTGACTGTGGCTCAAGTCCCTGGCGGCTTTAAACTCATGCTGGGGCACATGTGTATACATGCCCAAAATCCCAAGAGGGGAATGGAGTAGAAGGGATAGCAGCATGGTCATGCCTCCTGAGGGATGATTTCTCACTCTTTCTCTCAGTCTGTTTCTCCAGCTAGAGCATGCACCCGATAGCAAAAATCTTTTAACAAAACAAAACAAAACCATATCTGCCACATGTTTATGACATCCAAAGTCCCAAAAGGAGAATAGAGGAGAAAGGACTGTGGCATGGCCATTTCCAAGAGATGATTTTCTCCTTCCCCATCTCTCTCTAGCAAGTACAACTGTCTTATATATCAAAACATTAAAAAGAAGAAGAGAAAAGAAAAAAGAAAAGGAAAAAAAATGTGTAGAAACTGGAATTAAGACATAAAAATAAAACATATAAACTTATTTTTCTCAAAATAAGCTCCATCATATTCAAGATACTTTTGTAAACTATGATCAATTATCTAGCCCATACCTAAGGAATTAAGATCCCAAGAATTTACCCTGGTCAATGCAGCCAAAAGGAGAATATTAACTAAAAAAAAAAAAAAAAAAAAAAAAAAAAACAGAGTATCCACTTAAGACCCTCAAAACAAAAAAGAAGTCATAAAGAAACAATCATGACTGGAAGTTGGATGTCTAATGATTGTCCATCAAAATTCACAAAACAACTCATTTGAGGAGAGAATGAGCAGACGCACTCTTGTGATGGAAGAGGACTCTCATGAAGTTTTCCCAGGCAATTTTCTGCTAAAGCTTTGATTAAATAGCTCAAAACACTTTCCTCTAATATGCAGATATGATTGTATTTTGCAAACAAGCAAAAGGTCTTGAGCATACCAAAACTAATGACATAAACTTGACTCTTGACTGGTCTGCTTCTGCTTTGATTATAGCACTTCCACCTCTTGGTAGCCATTGTTTTGATTCTTCTCTATCTTCAGGATTGTACTGGTAAAACCATGTGTCATTTCTCGTTACAATTCTTAGAAGAAATACTTCAGGATCTTACTCCTACTTGAAAATTTCCATTGAAAGCTCTGCTCTTGCCTGCAATGGATCTAGGTATAACAGATTGGGGTCCTCTGAGCAGAGTTTGTTCCACTTTTAATTTTTCAGAAAGAAGCGTGTAAGCTGAAGCAAATGAGATGTCTATGATGTTGGTTATTGTTTCAGCTGTTAATTGCCAGTCTTCTTCAATTAGGGCACAAACAAGATTAATTTTTTTCCCTGCAAATCAATAACCACTAGAGACATCATCTTCAACATCATCTCTTCCCACTCCCCCCACTTTTTTGGGAGAGATTTTTACTATAGGGAGCGTGCACTTGCCAGAGAGATTAAAAGTGAGAAATCACCCCTCAAGGGGGATGGTCACACCACAATCCCTTCTCAGTTCTCCTCCTGGAATCTTGGGCAAGCACACACATGCACCCAGAATAAGTTTGAAGCCATTAGCTCCATGATGTGAAGCACAGACGATCATGTGGGAGTCCAGCAACCTAACCACTATGCCATGTGCTGGCCAACATCTCTGCCTTTTTTTTTTTTTTGGAGAGATTTTCACTGTAGGGCGCGTGCGCTCGCCAGACAGAGAGAGACATAGAGACAGAAAGCGAGAAATCACCCCCCAGGGGGGATGGTCACGCCACAATCCCTTCTCCTCCATTCTCCTCTCGGGATCTTGGGCACGCACGCACACGCACCCGGCGTGAGTTTTAAACCACCGGGTCCAGGACGCGAACCGCGGTCGACTACGTGGGAGTCCAGCGACATAGCCATTACGCTAACTGCTGGTTCCCTCCCATCTCTGCCTTTTTAAAACAAGTAAACTATTTCTAAACTGACTTGGAGGAGTGCTGCCCCCATAACTTTTTGTAAGCCATCAAAGATTTCACCATTCTTCCACTCAAGCTTCACTATAAATTTAATATTTCCTCTTACTTCAAAGCAGAATTAATGATGCTCTGAAAGGGGCTCATTTCAAACTGATGTCTTATACTTCCTAGTGCTCAAACTAGATCCTGTTCAGACAAGTTAAAAACAAGGGTTTTTTTGATACAAGATAATCTGAAATCATTACATAGTTTTTCCATAATATGCACTTTGCATTAACTCTTTGAAGACCCCTCATACACAGTACTCCACCCAACAATACTGGAGCAAACATTCTTTACACAGTGCACATAGACCATTTTTCAGGACAGATCAAATATCAGGGCACAAAAAGTCTGAATAAGTTTATGAAGACAAATCAGACTACACTTCCAATCGCCCTATACTAGAACTACAAATTAATAACAAAAAGAAAACTAAAAAAAAAAAAAAATCACAAACATGGGAGTATTAAACGAAACACTAACAGTATGGGTCGAAAGAAAAAAAATCACATGGGAACATTTTAAATACTTAGAAAAAAAGAACAAACAAAAAATCGACATATAGAATGCACCATGAACAGTGTTGTAGAGAAAAACATTGTAAATGTGTACATTTAAAAAAGATTGTAAATCAGTAACCCAACTTCACACGTGAGTTTAAAAAAAAAAAATCAAAAACGTAAAATAAAAGCAAGCAGAAAGGGGACCAGCAGATGGCATATCAGTTACATCACTGGAATCCCACGTTGCTTAACAAATGGTCCAAGTCTCAGACCTGGTAGCTTTCAAACTGACACAGGGCACATAGGTGTACGCCCCAGATCCCAGGAGAAGGGACTGTGGTGTAGCCACCCCCCCACCCCGGGGCAGGGGGTGATCTCTCTCTCTCTCTCTCCCGGGGCAGGGGGTGATATCTCTCTCTCTCTCTCTTGCACATGCGCATGCATACACGCATGCACAGCCCTAAGGAAAAAACTTCCATTAAAAAAAAAAAAAAAAAAGCAGAAGAAAGAAAATAACACAGACTAAAAATAAAGGGGGAAGGCAGAAAAATAGCAGCAAATCAATGAAACCAAAAGTTGGCCATTTAAAATAAACAAGGGACCAGCAAGTGGTATGGTTGTTAGGGCACTGGACTACCATCACATAACTAACCATGGTTCAAGTCCTGGACCTGGCTGACTTGCCTTCTCAATTTCCTTCTGTCTCTTGCTGGTGAGTGTGTTGTAGCAAATTAAAAAATAATACCAATGATAAATAAAATTAAATTAATTCTATTAAAAAAATAAAATGATCAATTGAACACCCAACATAATAGATAACCTAGATGAAAAAAACAAATTCCTAAGGGAACCAGCAGTTAGTGTAATGGCTATGTCGCTGGATTCCCACGTAGTCGACCGCGGTTCGTGTCCCGGACCCGGTGGCTTAAAACTCACGCCGGGCGCGTGTGCGTGCGTGCCCATCCCCCCTGGGGGGTGATTTCTCGCTTTCTGTCTCTATGTCTCTCTCTGTCTGTCTGGCGAGCGCACGCGCCCTACAGTGAAAATCTCTCCAAAAAAAAAAAAAAAAAAAAAATTCCTAAAGGTACACAAACCACCACAAAAAGATGTCGACAGACTTATAACGAGATCTAATTAGTCATCAAAAACCACCAACAGAGTCCAGCAGGTGGCATGGTGGTTAAGGTACTGGACTCCTATGTGGCTGACAACAGGTTCAAGTCTCAGACCCAGCAGCTTCAAAAATCTTGAGAGATGGAGAATAAGGGGTTGAAACAGGACCATTCCCCCAAAGGGTGATTTCTCACTTTCCCCCTTTCTCTTAAGCCCTATGGCAAAAAAATCTTAAAAAAAAAAAATTAAAAGCCATTCTTCTCAAGCTCTTTCCAAAATCAGACAAGAGAGCAACACTTTCCAACCCACACTATGAGGCTAGCAAAACCCTCATTTCAAAAACAGGAAAAAAAAAATGCTATTAATTCATTTTGCTCTATTAATTTCCTTGTGAGATAGTATTGAACTGTCAAAAAAGTGCTAACATATTTTTTCTCTTTCTTTGCAAAAATGTGTCATGACTTTTCCCACAACCCAATACATTGCTAGTGCATAGAAACACAATGACTTTTGTGCATTAACTTTGTACTCTGCAAAATTTGCTGCTTTCATTTAAAAGCTCTAGGAACATTTTTGTGTAATGCTTGGGATTTTTCTCTACATAGAGACATGCTATTTTTGAATAGGTTTACTTTTCACTTTTGCATGGTTTTTATTTTTTATTTATTATTTTTTGCCTAATAGTTTGGGCAAGGGACTTTTTTTTTTTTAGAGGTTTTTGCTATAGGGTGCATGCACTCACCAGACAGAGAGAGACAGAGTGACAGAAAGCAAGAAATCACCCCCCAGGGGGGATGGCCACACCGCAATCCCTTCTCCTCTTGGGATCTTGGGCATGCATGCACACGCGCCCAGCATGAGTTTTAAGCCACAGGGTCTGGGACACGAACCACGGTTGACTACGTGGGAGTTCGGCGACATAGCCATTACGCTAACTGCTGGTCCCTGGGCAAGAGACTTAATCGTTTGCTTAATATAACTGATGAAAGTAGGCATTCTTGTCTTATTCCTGATCTTAGAGAAAAAGCTTTCTTTTACTATTGACTATGCTATCAGTGGATTGTTGTTACACGTCCTTTATTGTGCAGAGATACTTTTTTTGTATTCCTAGAATATTGCATGTTTTATTATCAACAGGTTTTTGTTTAATGCTTTTTCTAAATAACTTCACATGATCATGTGGCTTTTACTTTGGTTCTGTTCATGTGTTTCTTTAACATGACTCCTTGTATTCAATCATTCTTTAGTAGGAAAAATCTCACTTGATCATGGTATATAATCGTTTTAGTAAGTTATTAAATTTAGTTTAGTAATAATTGTTTGATTTTTTTTCTATCTATATTCATAAGTGACACCAGTATCTAATTTTCTTTCTTTTGATGTCTTTTTATCTCGGAGGCCAACAGGTGGCATGGTGGTTAAGGTACTGGATTACATGTGGCCAACTGTGATTTGAGTCCCAGACCAGGTGGCCGAGAAACACATTGGGCATAAGTGCATGCAAGCCCAGAATCCCAAGTAAAATGGAAAAAGGAGTGTGGTGTGCTCAACCCCACTGGGGGGTAATTTCTCATTTTCCATCTCTCTCTCTCTCCAGCAAGCTTATGCACCCAATGGCAAAATTTCTTTTTAGAAAAGAAAAGCTAATCCTCAAGTTCATATAAAATGGGAATACATCCAGGATATCCAAATAATCTTAGAAGACCCACATTTCTGACTTCAAAATTTAATACACATATACAGTAATAAAAATGGTCTGATACATAACATAAGAACAAATAGGTAGACTGGTGAAACAGAATTAAGAGTAAATCCATATATCTATAGCTAATTAATACTTGACGAGTGTGTCAAGAACATGGAGGAAAGAATAAGCTCTTCATAAAATGGTATAAGAACAAGTGGATTTCCAAATACAAAAGAATTAAGTGGATGCCCGCCTCACATCATAAAAATTAATTGGGACCAGCAGTTAGTGTACTGGCTATGTCGCTGGACTCCCACATAGTCGACCACGGTTCGCGTCCTGGACCCGGTGGCTTAAAACTCACGCCGGGCGTGAATGCCTGCGTGCGTCAAGATCCCGAGAGGAGAATAGAGGAGAGGTAACTGCAGCGAGGCCATCCCCCCCTGGGGGAGGTGATTTCTCACTTGGGAGGGAGTGATTTCTCACTTTCTGTCTCTCTGTCTTTGTCTATCAGGCGAGCACACATGCCCTATGGCAAAAACCTCTCCAAAAAATAAGTATTTCACAATAGATCAAAGACCTAAATACAAAGGGGTCTTCAAAAAGTTCAGAGAAAATGCACATTATGGAAAAACTAGGCAAAGATATCAAAAGTTTTTTTGCCCTAAAATAAACTCATAATTTAATTCCATTTTCCACAAATTTTTCAAAGTACTCTCAAATAAAAGCTAAAGCCTTGGGGACCAGCAGTTCAGCATAACAGCTATGTCTCTGAACTCCCATGTAGTCGACGGCAGTTCGAGTCCCAGACCCGGTGGCTTAAACTCACACTGGGCATGTGTGCGTGCGTGCCCAGGACCAGGAGAGGAGAATGGAGAATGGATTGCGATGTGGCCATCCCCCCGGGAGTGATTTCTCGCTTTCTGTCTCTCTGTCTCTCTCTATCTTTCCAGCGAGTGCATGCACCCTGTAACAAAAACCTCTCCAAAAAAAAAAGCTAAAGCCTGAAACTCTTAGAAAAAAATGTACAAGGAAACAATTATGACCTTGGATTTAGCAACAGATTCTTGGATAACACTGAAAGCACAATCAACAAAAGAAAACAAAAGGTAAATTGGGACTTTATAATCAAAATCATTATCAAGAAACTAAAAAGATAACCTTCAGAATGGAAGATAATATTTGCAAACATACATCTGATTACTATCCAAAACACATAAAGAATTACAACTCAAGAAAAGTACAAAAAGAGTCTGACAGGTGGCTGACTGTGGTTCAAGTCCCAGACCTGACACTTTTACTCACTTTCTCTTTCTTTCTCACTTTCCCTCTCTTTCTCTCCCTGGTCAAATTAAAAAATAACTAAACACTTTTTTTTTAAAAAAAGTACAATCAGATTCAAAAACAAGCAATGCAATTGAACTGTTACTTCTCCGAAGATACACGAATGGGCAGTAAGCACATGGAAAGTTGCTAAATATCATTAGTCACTAAGGACACACAAATCAAAGTCCTAAGATACCAATTCACATCAACTATGATAGCTACAGTACAAAATAAAAATTAAAAAATATAAAGTGTCAGGGCCAGCAGATGGAGTGGTGGTTAAGGTGCTTGATTTCCACATAACCAACCACAGTTCTAGTCCCGCACCTGGTGGCTTGCTTTCTCCCTTTCCCTCTCTCTTTCTTTCTCTGTCTCTTTTTTTTTCTTTTTTGGAGAGGTTTTTGCTATAGGGTGCGTGCACTCACCAGACAGACGCAGAGAGACAGAAAGCGAGAAATCACCCCCCCAGAGGGGATGGTCACGCCGCAATCCCTTCTCTTCCATTCTCTTCTCGGGATCTTGGGCACGCATGCACACACGCCCGGCGTGAGTCTTAAGCCACCGGGTCTGGGATGCGAACTGCGGTCGACTACACGGGAGTCCAGCGACTTAGCCATTACGCTAACTGCTGGTCCCTTTCTCTGTCTCTTTGACGAGTACATGTGCCATATAGCAAATTAAATAATAATGATAATGAACAAAATTAAATGAATAAATTTTGAAAAAATAGCAAGTGGAGGCAACGATGTAGAGAAAATAGCAACCCAGTGTACTGCTAGATTGATAGTAAGAACAAAAAAAGATAAAATTGTAGGGAACCAGCAGTTAGCGTAATGGCTATGTCGCTGGATTCCCACGTAGTTGACCGCGGTTCGCGTCCCGGACCCGGTGGCTTAAAACTCATGCCGGGCGCGTGTGCATGTGTGCCCAAGATCCCGAGAGGAGAATGGAGGAGAAGGGATTGCGGCGTGACCATCCCCTCTGGGGGGGTGATTTCTCGCTTTCTGTCTCTCTGTCTCTCTATGTCTGTCTGGCGAGCACACGCACCCTATAGCGAAAACACAGAATCAACTCAATGACTGTGCAATTCCATTCCTAGGTATATAACCAAAATTACAAAAAACGAGGATATTGAAACTTACATGCCAACACTCACATGGCATTACTGACAACAGCCAGAAGTTAGAAATAGCATAGTATCATGCAGCCAAACTAATAGACAAAATGTGCTATATACATATAACAAATACTTAGTCAGTCACAAAAAGGAATGTTTTTGATAGATGCTACACCATGAAACTGAAAATATGATTCATAAAACAAGGATAGACAAAACAGGACAATATAATTCTACCTACAGTAAATACCTAGACCACGTAAATTCAGACTAGCAAACCAGAAGTTAATCTACCAAAGACTGGAGGAACAAGAAAATGAAGAGGTACTGGTAAATGTCTTAGAGTTACTACTTGGGATTATAAAAAAGCACCAGAAAAAGAAATGACAGTTGTACAACACTGTAAACATAAATATTGCCATTCACTTCTATACTTAAACATGTTTAAATCTCCAAGTTTTAGGTTATATGTTTTTTACCACATAGCATTTTTAAACTTGAGTTATTTTCCTCCTTTTTTATTGCTATAGAATGGTTTGAATAACATTATCTGGTTTAAATCTGATGTAATTCTCGTTTCTTCTTAGGGAGTATTTAATTGGTAATTGTATTTTTTGTGGAAAATAGTCTGCTTAATTTTATCTACATTGAAGTCAATTTAGAGAAATTGTATTTTCATAGAAAACTACTCACTTGATATAAGTAATTTTTATAATTAAATATGTACAGTTTATTGATATTTTTCTTAAAGCAAAAAGGGTTGGAGGTACATCCACAAACCTAGACATTGTGCTATCACCTCTTACCAACTAGAATCAAATAAAAAAATTTTGTGATTTTTTTTTTTTTGAAGGTCTCCTCTGAGTTTTAGAGGACTTTTTTTTTTTTTTTGAGAGAGAGATTTTTGCTATAAGGTCCATGCACTCACCAGAGACAGAAAGCGAGAAATCGCCCCCCTGGTAGAAATGGCCATGCCACAATCCCTTCTCCTCCATTCTCCTCTTAGGATTGTAGAGATGCACACAGAGGTTTCCAGTGCAAGTTTTAAGCATCCAGGTCCGGGATTCAAACCATGGTCAACTATGTGGGAGTCCAGTGATGTAACTGCTATACCATCTGCTGGCCCTGAAGTTTTAGAGGACTTTTATTTTTCTTTTAGCCACTGTATTTTTCAAGAAAAATTTACGTGCTTTATGTGAAGAACACACCAAAGCACCACCTGCAGTATAATGAAATAAAAGTTCATCTCCTATTCTTTTCCCAGTATTTGAACTTTTCAGGAGTAATATGTTCTTTAACCTTAAGGTGACACTTTCTTGCATATACTGTCCTAAACTCAAAATAGTTCACATCTGCCTCACAAAGTGCTTTCACTGTTGCATATATTTGCTCATCATTCACACCTAAACCCAACACTGTAGATGTTTTAGAAATATCAGGTTGAACCTCCTTGGCATGTTTCAGTACATGTAGTGTCAGGACAAAATTGATCAGGGAATCACTAACTTTGATCTGTAATTCTGAACTTTCTTATAATATACACACACATCTAATCCTGAAGGGATATCTTTTTCTATCGCTTTAAAATCTCCTGGTAAATTAAGAGGTGACACATTCCCCAAGAGTTTTTGGTTCCTTTCAAGTATGAATCAATCTTTACAGTGTGCTCAGCACCCCAATCAGGCACATCATCTAAATTCACAGATGCCAAGACAACATAATGCAGCCCCCACACTGCAAATGCCTTTGCAGTATCGTAGGGCTGATTAGAATCCAGTGGAAGTAGATTTCTTGCAGTCTTCATAAAACAAAATCTGCAATCTCTCGTACACAGGTCACCAATCAACATGAAAGTGGCTATTAACAGTAGCATATTCTCTACCTCCCTCAATACCTACCAACGTTGGTATACAATGCATCCTCACATACTGTATGGAGATTTAAATTCAAAAATGTATTTTTCAGTTTATTCTGTTTTCCCTAAGAAAATCTGTTTAGCCATAGATCTTTTTTTTTTTTTTTGAGAGGTTTTTGCTATAGGGCGCGTGCAATCGCCAGACAGACAGAAAGCGAGAAATCGCCCCCCTGGGGAGATGGCCACGCAGCAATCCCTTCTCCTCCATTCTCCTCTCGGGATCTTGGGCACGCACACACACGCGCCCGGCGTTAGTTTAAGCCTCCATAGTCGACCACGTGGGAGTCAAGCGACACAGCTATTACGCTAACTGCTGGTCCCAGAAGTAATCTTTTTAAAATTATTGTATATATTATTGTTATTATTATTATTATTTCCCATTATTTCACCAGAGAGAGAGGGAGAGGGAGAAAACAAGCTGCCAGGTCCAGGATTTGAACTGTGGTGAGCCATGTGGTAAGTCCATCGCTTCAACCACCATGCCACCTGCTGCTCCCTCCATAGAAGTAATCTTTTTTTACAATTATTTTTTATTTAACTTTATTTGTTTATTTTAATTTGACCAGAGGAGGACAGAGTGAGAGAGAAAGTTAGAAAGCAAGACACCAGTCCTGGGACTTGAGCCGCAGTCACCCATGTGGGAGTCTAACACTATTAATCACCACACCACGAGCCAACCCTCCACAGAAGTAATCCTAACCTTACTCCCTTCTGGTGTTTAAAAGTTTCCTTTATATTCACCCCAGGTTGTCTTGTCTGCAAGATCATTAGATACAAAATCCTGAAAGGTCTGGTCTATACTGTAAAAATTTCCTTTATCTGGCAAGGCATATAATGCTCTGGAAAAAAGGGAACTCTCATGCAATGTTGATAGGAATGTACATTAGTATAGCCACTGTGGAAAACAACATGGAGGTTCCTCAAAGACCTACAAATAGAACTATCATATGATCCAGCAATTCCACTCCTGGGTATCTACCCGAAAAACAGGAATACAATCAGTTCAAAGATCACTTGCACATACATGTTCGCTGAAGCATGATTCACAATTGCTAAAATATGAAATCATTCCAAGTGTCCAAGAACCAATGAATGGATTTAAAACGTGTGGCACCTTATACACTGTGGAATACTACTCAGCCATTAAAGAGAGAGAGAGACCCTGTTATTTAATAGCAAGTGGGTGAACATGGAAGACTTAACGCTAAGCAAAGCAAGCCAGACTATGAAAGAGAGGCACTATCTGCACCCAACTAACATATACTGAATGTCTGTATTCTATGGCAGAAATCGAAAGAACAGAAGGCATATAAAGCGTGGATAGCAACTGTGGATACTAGAGACCATTTGGGAGGAGGGTGGGGAAAGGGTGGGGGGACAAAAGAGAGAAACATTCAATGGACAAAAAAATGAAAAATTATCTATTGATGACAATGTATCTGATAATTTCTTAGACTGGACTAAAAGATATTCATGCTGGAAAAGTCAATTAAATGTTGTAAAGATATACAGTCATTTAATGTAAAAAAAAAATAAAACAAAAAATAATATAGTGATTCCTCAGATAAAAATTATCATACCAATAAAATAAAAATGTATTATATTACACATATCAAAAAAAGTGTATATTTATGTATATATCAATTAAAATCTTCTCAACACCCAGAACACTGGGATATAGGTGATGTCCTCACAGGGTGGAAATATCCTTTCTTAAGGTCCAGAAGGATCAAGGGGCCAATGTAGTAGAACATTTTTGCATAAGGCTGTACAAATTAATCTCTATCATTGATTTTTGTAAATTTCATCTATTTTGATGCTTACCTTGTCATTTCTTATTTTATGTATGTGCATTATATACACACACACACATATATATATATACACACACACTTTTAAACCTCTTTCTAAAATCTGACTGGATTAACACTTTTTTTTTCTAGTTTTTCAAAAATCATTTTATAGGGGCAGCATTTGAAATTATTTCAGTATTGGTTTTATTTCTGAATTAATTTCAACTTTTAGCTTTATTTACTTTTTCTCTTTTGTTTTATTTATAGCTTATTTTTCTATTCCATCTTCTTTAACTAAATATTAATTTATCTATTTTCTGTTTCAAGTACACAAAAATATGATTATACTCTGAACATAATAATAAAGCAAATAGGATACTGTTTATTTTTCTCCATGAATCAAATTTTCCCACAAGGGGAATTCTATTGATTATTTTCTCATAAAATGACCAACTATATTCAAATAAGTTGAACATTCACCTCAACATTCTACTGTCTTCTTAGAACTAGATCATCCATCCCTTTGTCTTCTCTCTTCCCAGTTCCAAATGCTTACATCTCTTAATAGCCAGTATTCTCTTAGATCTGCAGTGGAACTCAACACATTCAAGCCTGAGCACAATTTTCTTTGTAGTTCTAGCCTTTTTCCGAAAAAGGCTGGTTCAATGGATTAAGAAATTCATTAATAAATTCACACTTGTGGCCAGCAGGTGGTGTTGTGGTTAGGGTGCTGGACTCCCACATGGCTGACCACGATTTGAGTCCCTGACCTGGCAGCTTGCTTTCTCACATTCCCTTTCTTTATTTTTCACTATCTCTGTCTGGACAAATTAAATAACAACAAATGGAATTAGATAAATAAAATAATTCTTTAAAAAAAAAATCAATAGGGACCAGTAGTTAGCATAATGGCTATGTTGCTGGACTCCCATGTAGTCAACCGCAGTTTGAGTCGCTGGTCCGGTGGCTTATCCTGTCCACCACAGTCATTCTGCTTCCTGTCATAATGCCACTTTCCCTGAACATACAGAGAATCAGTGCCCTTCATATACTGTGTAGCTTTGTGAAGCTGGTACTTGCCAACCTTCTTACAAAAACTCCAGAAGGTTTTAGAGATGTTTACCACATTAGCAGACACATTATCTGTACAGAGAGAGCTAATTCTAATATCGTAAAGGTTACACCAAAAATAAAAGAAAGTTACAGACAAATCTCATCTATAAACATCAAAGAAAAAGGTATTAAATATTAGCAATCAAGACCAGCCATAGTGGTACAACGGCATGCTGCTTTACAATGTTGGATCCATAAGATCAGGGGTTCTGTTTCCAGGCTGACTATACACCTCAGGTTCTACACATGCCTGTGATCCTGGAAGGTGAGGATCATGATGTGAGGCCCTGTTGAGTGTGATTGTCTTTTGTGTACATACTCTCTCTATCTCACTCTCATGGAATAAATTAGTAAATTTATAAAAGGGATGGTATTCCCACATGGCTGACCACAGATCGAGTCCTGAACTTGGTAGCTTGCGAGTCCTTGACCTGGTGGCTTGCTTTCTGACTTTCCCTTTCTCTCTCTCTCTCTGGTCAAATTAAAAAATAATAATGATAACAAACGGAATTAAATAAATAAATATTTTTTAAAGATCAGCAATCAGAAAGCAAACATCTGAAAAACAAATAATATGGAATAATCTATTACAGGAAAAAACAGTCTGGTTCAATAGATTAAGAAATTCATTAATAAAATTCATACTTGAGGCCAGCAGGTGGTGGTGGTGTGGTTAGGGTGCTGGACTCCCACGTGGCTGACCATGATTTGGGTCCCCGACCTAGCAGCTTGCTTTCTCACATTCCCTTTCTTTATTTTTCACTGTCTCTGTCTGGACAAATTAAAGAAATAATAACAAATAGAATTAAATAAATAAAATAATTCTTTAAAAATAACCAAAGGACCAGCAGTTAGTGTAATGGCTATGTCACTGGACTCCCATGTAGCCAACTGCAGTTCGAGTCCCAGACCCAGTGGCTTAAATTCATGCCGGGCGCGTGTGTGTGCATGCCAAAGATCCCAGGAGGAGAATGGAGGAGAAAGGATTGCGGCGTGGCCATCTACCCTGGGGGTGATTTCTCGCTTTCTGTCTCTATGTCTGTGTCTTTCTGGCGAGTGCACACGCTCTATAGCAAAAAACCTCTCCAAAAGAATAAATAAAATAAATCAAGATATACATGTATACATGCACATGTACGTATACTCACAAAATAGTCAAAGAACTACTCACAAAATAGTCAAAGAACATTAAAATAGCACAAAAAGGATTAAATATTTATGAATAAACAAGAACATTCTCTTTTTTTTAGGAGAGGTTTCTGCTATAGTGTGTGTACACTCGCCAGAGAAACACAGATACAGAAAGCAAGAAAACACCCTTCAGTGGGGATGGCCATGCCATAATCCTTTCTCCCTCACTCCCCTCTCTGGATTTTGGGCACACACACACATGCACCCAGTGTGAGTTATAAGCCGTCAGGTCCAGAACTTAAACCCCAGTCAACTACATGGGAGTCCAGTAACATAACCATTAAGTCATCTGCTGGTCCTGAGAATATTCGTTTAACGAATGGAATGAAATATTTTGTTATTTGACAGAACAGTTTGCTATAAAGATTTGGTAATTCTACTAAAGTTCATATATATATTTAAACTTAATGGAATTTCAGTAACAATACAAATGTGTATGTGACACAGAGTACTTCATTTTAAAGGTCATGTGGAAAATAAAAACAATAGCTAGTAAAACTCAGAAATATAAATGTAATAAAAACAGTCATGCTCTATAAGTATGGAAGGAGCATATAAATATAAGGGGAAAACAAAGGAAAAGACTAAAAAGCCCAAAAAGAGATACACAGAAATTTTATATGATTTAATATATTGGGCTGTGGAAAAATCATGACATATCTTTTCTTTTTTCCAAAGGTCATTTATTTATACAAAGAACAAAGATCAATCAATGACATATAGTCTGTTATGTTCAATAATCTTTTGCAGTATTTCAATGAACTTCCTAATTCCTCATTCACAGAAGGACCTGTCTTTATCGGTGAAAAACTGATTTATAGCTTCATCTGAATTGAATGCTATACCACACAAGGAGTTTTGAAGGCAGTGAAACAAGTGGAAGTCTGACAGCACAAGGTCAAGTGAGTATGGTAGATATGGCAACACATCCCAGCCAAGCTCCAATAATTTTTGACGAGTGATCAAACTTGTGTGTGGTCTCGTGTGGTTGTGATCGAATGCAACTCCTTTACAATTAACGAGCTCTGGACATTTCTGAATGATGGATTCATTGAAACTGTCCAACTGCCGACAGTACACATTCAAATTGATTGATTGGTTCCTTGGTAGGAGCCTGAAAAACACAACTTTAAAAGCCCACCACACTAAGAGTATATAACCTTCCTCTGATGAATGAATGCTTTCGATGTCTTTTGAGGCCATTCATTACATTGGGACCAAGACCATTTGTAAACAATCCACTTTTCATCACCAGTTATTAGTCACTTCGAAAAAGGATCATTTTCCTTAAGTTTAATGAGTGTATCAGATGTTTATATGTGCCATAAATGAACTTGAGTTCATGGCGAAACCAAATATCAAGTTTTCCTGGGTATCCCAGCTTCTTCGGGTAGTTGTGAATGCTTGAATGATGGATGTTCAATGTTAACGCAACCTCTCATGTCCTGTAATGTGGGTTTGACTCAATCAATGTTTTTATCTTGTCATAATCAACCTTGGTGGGCCTTCCTGACTGAGAGGCGTCATTGAGATCAAAATCAACAGCCTGGAATTCCATAAACCATCAGTGGCACTGACGGTCTTGCAGAGAATTGGCACTGTAATCTTTACACAACTTTTCAGAAGCTTGACATATATTCTTCCTTTATGGAAGTAAAACAATAAAACATGGCGAAATGCACACTTTGGTCTTCCATCTTCAACTTGTTGTGAAATCTCCAAAACTCAACTAAATAGTTTCTTTTTTATTTTTAAGAGGGAAGCTAGAGCTGTCAGCTGTCAAATAACATACCAATAACATACATGCGAATGACCCTAGTACTTCCAAAAATGAACTAGCATCATCTGTTGCAAAATTGCACTTAGGACTTTTCTGACTACCTAATATCATCAAAATGGAATCTCAAATCCCTGAGCAAAAGAATTAAGTAATTTATAATTAATAATTTTCAAATAAGGACAGTCATTTGAAAGCAGGTAAAATTTGACCCATAACTCTTAATTATATATCTGA
This sequence comes from Tupaia belangeri chinensis, assembly GCF_000334495.1. Lineage (NCBI taxonomy): Eukaryota > Metazoa > Chordata > Mammalia > Scandentia > Tupaiidae > Tupaia > Tupaia belangeri. The sequence goes on from NW_006159661.1 coordinate 353,050, forward strand.
ATAAACTGCAAATAGACTAGATTAAGTATTAAAATAAAGACAAATATGAGAAGGAAATATGAAAGGTATTCCTTTACAACCTAGAAAAGGGGAACACATATGAAGCCAAACCCATTAGTAATAAAAATATCAAATTTAACAATATTAAAATTTAAAACATAACATGACCAAAATAAACACCATAAGCCAATCACCATTATGAACAAGGATGAATCTAATCATTAATGCCTTTTATATTAAGTTTATGAGTAAAGCAAACTAGTGCCAGGCCCCAGTAGCTTGAAAAACACTCTAGGCACGTGAAAAATATTGGATATTTTCTGTGCAAAAATACCTCATGATTTTCCTGACAACCTAATAGAGAAGGGATTGTATCAAATCCCATTGTAGGGAGAGTAGGGGGGAACTTAATCCTTCTCTTTCTCACTCTTCCCCCCCCCTCCAGAAAACACACTCAGTCAGACAATTAAAAGAAAATAGAAATTAGATCTTCACAACATTTTGAGATAAGGATTAATATTTTTCTCAACTTTATAAATGTTGAAAAATGGCAAGACAGGAAGTTTAAGTAACGTACCCAGAGCATAGAGTTAAAAACTGGTGGGGTCATGATCTTAACTCAAGCTAAATAACTCTAAAGTCTACACTCTTAGCAAACCTTCTAGATGTAAGAAGACAACAAATACAATACCATCAGCAATAATGAACTTCTGGTAAGTCTCGGGGACTATTAACAGTTGGATCTTTTCTACCACCATATAACTTCCTTATCTATAAAATTTAAAGTATGGTGATTGGTACCAGCAGACGGCATAATGGTCATGTTGATGGACTCCTATGTAGTCGACCACAGTTCAAGTACCAGACCCAGCAGCTTAAAACTCATGCTGGGCACATGTGCGCGCAAGTCCATCCCTCCTGGGGGGTGATTTCTTATTTCCTGACACTGTCCCTTTGGCGAGTGCATGTGCCCAATAGCAAAAGTCTCTCTTAAAAAATAGTATGGTAACGAATGAAAACCGTATAAAGGTAGAGAACTGTATCTGCTTTATAACGCACTATATTATTCCCAAGAACTAGCACAGGGGCCAAAAACAAAGTAGTTAATGAATAAATAATAATTTAATGAATATATTATAAACTAATATTGCATATTACATAAATGTACAATTTAATAGGAAATACACTGAAGTTAAAGCCCAAACAGAAAAGTGAGTGGAAGATATAAACAAACAGTACACAGAAAAGGAAAAACAGCTTTGAAACATGAAAAACTGCTCACCATCATTTCTAATAAACAGAAAACAAATTAAAATGACAGATTTGATTTTCAACAACTGGAACAATTATTTCTGTTCATTAGGATAAGTAAAAACATTTATTGATAATTATTTTTGAGAGGTTTTTGCTATATGGCATGTGCACTCTCCAGAAAGACAGAGACAGATAGAAAGCGAGAAATCACCCCCCAGGGGGGATGGCCACGGTGCAATCCCTTCTCCTGCATTCTCCTCTCAGGATCTTGGGCACCCACACACATGCGCCTGGCATGAGTTTAAGCCATCGGGTCCAGGACTTGAACTGTGGTCGGCTACATGGGAGTCCCGTGACCTAGCCATTACAGTAACTGCTGGTTCTGCTTCCATATATTATTGAAAGAAAGGCAGACCAGTATAATTCCAACAGAGGGACACACAATAAGATCTTAGAAACCAAAACATATTTGTCCCCTTTTTTGGAGAGGTTTTTTGCTATAGGGTGTGTACGCCTGTCAGAAAGACAGAGAGAAAGTGAGAAATCACCCCCCCAGTGGGGATGGCCACGCTGCAATCCCTTCTCCATTCTCCTCTCGGGACCTTGGACACACACACGCGCGCCCATCTTGAGTTTAAGCCACGGGGTCCGGGACTCAAACTGCGGTTGACTACATGGGAGTCCAGTGACGTAGCCATTACAACCATCTGCTGGTCCCAATATGTTTGTCTTTATTCAAGCAATCTTCCAAGAATCTACCCTAAAACCACAGCTCCACAAATAAAAAGTAAAGCAGACACCAAGTCATTAATTGCCCATTATCTGTCAGCAAAACACTAGAAAATAACCCAAATATCATCCACAAAAAAATGACCAAATCTCATATATGAAACCACTCGCTCTCAAGGGATAGGGAAGAGAGCCTAGATTTGTAGTCTTTGCTGTGAAAATATTCCCAGTACTGCTAATTTCAGGCTACCAACACAGATTGGAAAGAGAAACACAGAACCATACCACTATACATAGTATTTCCACCATACAAATATAAAGAATTTACATAACCATAAGATCACAGATAATATTAAAAGACAGTAAAATAATTAGAAAGTAATTAATTTATATATTCATTATCTTTGCTTCTAATATTGTTATGGACTGAATTATCTCCCTCCCGTCCATCGAAATTCTTATCTTAAAACCCTAACCTCCAGGGGAACCAGCAGTTAGCGTAATGGTTATGTCGCTGGACTCCCACGTAGTCGACCGCGGTTCGCGTCCCGGACCCGGTGGCTTAAAACTAACGCCGAGCGTGTGTGCGTGCATGCCCAAGATCCCAAAAGGAGAATGGAGGAGAAGGGACTGTGGCGTGACCATCCCCCCTGGGGGGTGATTTCTCACTTTTTGTCTCTATGTCTCTCTCTGTCTATCTGGTGAGCGCACATGCCCTATAGTGAAAATCTCTCTCAAAAAAAAAAAAAAAAAAAACCTAACCTCCAATATTAACTGTAATATTGGATAATGAGGGTCAAATAAGGTCATATGGGTGAAGATCTGATTAGGACTAGTATCCTTATAAGAAGAAAGATAATTAAGGTTAAATGAAGTTAAGGATGAGTCTCTAACCTAGTAAGACTAATACCTTTATAAGAAGAGAAAAATGGAAACCTCTCTTTCACAACCCATGCATGAAGAAAGGCAACAGTGAGTAAATAAGGAAGATGGAGGTCTCACCAAAAACTAATCCTGATGGCACTTTGATCTGCAACTTCTAGCCTCTGAAACTGTGAGAATATAATGCCTATTATTTAAACCAGGGACCCTCAACCCATGCAACATGGACCACCACCAGTCTGTAAGGAACCATGTCACACAGAAGAGAGGAGCAGCATGCAAGCAAGCAAAGCTTCATCTGTATTTACAGCTGCTCCCCATCACTGGCATTACTGCCTGAGCTCCACCTCCTGTCAAGATCAGTGGTGGCATTAGACTGCCATAGGAGTACAAAGCTTATGGTGAACTATGTATGCAGTGGATCTAGGTTATGCAATCTTTATGAGAATCTAATGTCTGATGATCTGAAATAGAGCTAAGGATAGAGCTAGGGAGTAGCTTCAAACATTGCATTATGGAGACCTATATGATTATTTCATTATATATTACCATGTAACAATATAAAGTGTACAATAAATGTAATACATTTGAATCATCCAAAAACTATCCCCACCACCAACACTGTTCACAAAACTGTCCCTGGTGCCAAAATGGCTGAGGGCTGAAGGTTTAAGCCAACCTTACATTTGTCACAGTAATCTTAGCAGACTGAAATAAATACAAGAGTTTAGATTTAATTTTTAATAATGGGCATTTTTTTTAGAGATTTTTTGCTATAAGGCACAAGCACACACCAGAGAGACAGAGAGACAGAAAGCAAGATATCAACCCACACACCAGAGAGACAGAGAGACAGAAAGCAAGACATCCACCCCCCCCCCCAGGGGGGATGGCCACACCTCTATCCTTTCTCCATCCTCCTCTTGGGATTTTTGGGCACACACACACAAGCACACCCGGCTTGGGTTTTTAATAGGTTGGGACTCGAACAGCAGTGAGCTATGTGGGATTCCAGCGACATAACCCTTATGCCATCTGCTAGTCCCAATAATGGGTATGTTTAACAATGGATATTTTTAAATTCCTAAAAATCTAACTATGTAGCCATGATATAAGAATGAGGAAGGCCTATGTATAGTCTGATAAATAATTTCTAGGATACCCTGTGAAGTTAAAAAATGGAAAAGGCAAAATAATACAAACAGCATGCTTCCTTTTATATATGAAAAAACAGGAATCTAACAACAAATTATATATTTCCTATTTTCTTCAAAAACAGGAAACATTAAACATTGGGTTGTCAGAAAAGTCATGTCATATTTTTGCACTGAAAAACTACATCATGACTTTTCTGACAACCCAATCATAAGAACAAAAAAGTAATACCTATAAGCGATGCATAGGAATCAAGAGGAGAAAGTTAAAATGGGAGTTTAATTTCTCCAAGTACTATCTTTTCACATACCTTTTACTTTTGAGCTACATGAATGAATTCAAAAGCAGCTTTATACTGAAATTGATCTTAACTTTTAAATGTAAACAAGATATTCATTCCCATGCTATGCTTTTTCTAAAAAAATTATCTATTTATTTATCTAATTCCACTTGTTATTAGTATTTTTTAATTTGACCAGAGAGAAAGAGAAAGGGAAAGCAAGCAAGAAAGCAAGCCACCAAGTCCAGAAGTAGAACCATGGTCAGCCATGTGGGAATTCAGCACCTTTAGCCACCACACCACCTGCTGCCTCCCCCCCACCAAGCTATCCTTTTTAACAGTTTGAAAAATAATATTTTCAATTCCTCTCCCAACTCATAAAAATAGAAAAAAAAATTTTTTTAAATATCATTCTGATAGCATCTGCCATTATATGTAAAATCATATATTTATTTACAATAATCTACATATATTTCTCAATTAATTTGAGGTAGGTCATATATCCATAACATAAAGACAATAATAAACTTAAATGATATTTCAAGATAAATCTGGTTAACAAATGTTAAGAGTCAAACTATCATAGCATTTCAAATACATTCAAAAGAGCACCCAATTTAGATCAGAATATGAATTACCTGTTTATATTCACTGACACAACTTTGACAACAAAATCTCTTCTGCTGACCATCAACCACCAGAACATTATTTCCAGCACCTTTACTGGGCAAGTACTCTCCACACTGTTCACAGCAATTCATTATTAGACCATTGGCCATTCTGTATCTATTAAAGCAGTGGTCACTGCACAGCTTATGCGTCATATTTTTAAAGCTAACTTCATGGCGGATCTAAAAGAAAACAAAAATTTTTTTAAAGATGATTAGTCTTACAGTGCTAAATAACAATATATTCCAACATATACAAAGATGTTCCATATGGTTTGTTTGAGGAAAAGAAAAAACAAAGTATATTTTATAATTCTTTGAACTGCTATTACATACACAGGAATACTTATATCACACTGAAAAAAAAAATACAAGTGACATCATTACAAACTTCTCTAGAGATATGTAAAAAATGATATGAAACAGCCAAGTTTAGATAATGCTTATATTAACCTCCATAAAAACACATAATAGATATCTTTAGACAAATCCTAGAGGACCTAAAAATGTAAAAGTAAATTACTGGAACCAGCAGTTGGCATAATGGCTATGTCGCTGGACTCCCATGTAGTCGACCATGGTTCGAGTCCCAGACCTGGTGACTTAAACTCACACTGAGCGCATGTGCGGCACTGCCCAAGATCCCGAGAGGAAAATAGAGAAGGGATTGAATGGCCATCCCCCCGGAAGTGATTTCTCACTTTCTATCTCTCTGTCTCTGTCTTTCTGGTGAGCGCACATGCCCTATACCAAAAACCTCTCCAAAAAAAAAAAGTAAATTAAAAAAATGGCAAGGAGAATCAGCATTACAAATAATTTAAATGAGCTTTGTATATACCGCTTTATTTTTCTTTATACCAGATTAACAATATTAAATTACAAAACATAATCTCACCAAGATATGTTGTCTTATATAGGTAACGAACCTATTTTTTTTTTTCTCTCAAGTTTTCCAGAGGGTTGCATGCACTGGTCAGAGTGTGTGTGAAAAGAAGGAGAAAGCATCCCCAGTTGGGGAGTGGTCATACCACAATCCCTCCATTTTTCCATCCTGGCAGGATTTAGAGCACACACACAGACATGCCCAGTGTGTTTTCCAATCTGCGAGGGCAGGATTCAAGTCACATAGTCAGTCACAATGTGGGATCTAGCATCCCTTAATCACCAGGCCATGGAGGTGGCCCTTAAGCCTATTTGTTTAATAAAATAAATATATTACAAGACAAAAATCAACCACAATTCTATGGTGGTGTCTGTGAAAATGCTCAACCTCAAGAAAAAAGAGAAAACAATTAACATTACGATTTTTCCTAAAGCTTTCTCCCTGTGAGAGAACAGAATTATATAATTAGATATTTATAAGTTATTTTCTTATATTTTCACTTTAAAGGTAAAAGACAAAAATCAACCATAATTCTACGGTTTTGTCTATGAGTACGCTCAACTTCAAGGAAAAGAGAAGGCAATTAATATTATAATTTTTCCTAAAGTTTTCTCTCTATGAGAATGGGATTACACAATTAGATATCTATAAAACAGTTTTTTTCTTATATCTTCACTTTAAAGGGAATATACACTTATAAAAGAGTATATAACAGCTATTGAGGTTTAAAATATTTTTACTAGTTAGAACTAAGTGATAAAAGTACAAAAATACAAACCTCTGTTAATTTACCACAGATTGTACATCTTGATTTATTTAGAGCTCCTTTAGTGGGATTTTGTTTGTCTTCATAGAGAGACAAACAAGATGTACTACAGAATTCCTGGAAGGACTCACTTGAATCTACTTGAGCAACAATGGTTCCTTTCATTGTAGTTATATCTCTGAAAAATAAGGAGGTACAATTACACTAAATATAACAGTGATAACACACTTTTCAATTCCACAGATTGAATGCTGGAAATCAAATGCCATTTCTAGATCTATTAAATCACTATCAATACTCAGAAATTTGGCAGAAAAATATAAACTCTGGCAACAAAGACTGAGAAGCAAATATATTTTATACTATTAAATAGTTGCCATGGAGCCAGCAGGTGGCATAGCGGTTAGGGTGCTAGACTCCCACATGGTCAACCGTGATTCAAGGCACAGATACGGTGGCTTGAAACTCACAATGCACGTATGTGCGTACGTGCCCAAAATCCAGGCAGCATGGCCAATCCCCCTAGGGGGGTAAATTCCCACTTTCCCTCTCACTGTCTCTCTTTATCTCTCCAGCAAGCACATGCACCCTCTGGCAAAAACTTTAAAAAAAATCAATCAATAAATCATGTTGCTACTCAATTTATCTTCAAATTTAGTAGCACAGCTTTTAGATATTGAACACTAAGAAAAGAAAAGCTGTTATTAATTATATGGAGTTTAATGTCAAAAACTATTTATAGAGGTATAAACGTGTAACTCTTATAACTCCTCTCCCCTGAGTAAGTAAAAAGCATGAGATAGCTAAGTCACAGGAATATGACATACATTCAAAGGGATAACTGAACTTAAATACACCTCCCACCCACCTCAGCCCCATATAACCTCACCCACCATTCTACACAGATTTCCTATTGTAATCAGCAATGCAAGGAAACAACATTACAGATTTACAAATTATCTTTGAAGTTTTCCTATTTAATTCTGAATTTCAAGATTCTAAGTCTACTACTATAAAGCAATCTAATAAATGCCACAGGTATTTCAATATTTAGATTTATTAAACATGTACAGAATACTAAGCCCTTTCCAGAGTTTCACACTCTAAATATAGCTTCACAGATGTGGACAACTCTACAGATGGTACAGAAAGTCCACCTGGTTTGACCTTGCATATAATATACCAAATTCCAGCTATTTTTAACTAGTAAAGCAAAACCTTAAAAAAAAAAAATGACAAAGATCTTATCTTTCCAAGGATGGCAAAAATTTGGTACCTTGAGTATTTCTAATGACTGAATGTTTAAAAGAAAGATGAACACAATATAAAACCTTAAGACTTGTCAATTTTAAATAATCTTGATCTGAATATAGTGTACAATTTGACATATTTTAGTACAGAATTAGCCATATATAAACTGCTAAACATTTTAGCTATTTAGAGGAGCTAAACTCTTATAATTAATAATGTAAATTAACACATATTTTACAAATTCAAGGAGTCTAATGAATATTACAGACAAAATTAATTAATTATGGACTACATAAATTAATCCCAAAGCCTACTCAAAGAAGAAGCCTTTTATCCATAAGCCATCTGGACTGGAGAGAGAAACTTCCAATTCCAACGTTATTATTCAACTATTAACAATTTTCTTAAAATTATATAGCACTAAACTTCAACTACATGAATTCTTTTTAAAGGTAAACCTTACTTTTTACACATAACACAGAGTTTCTTTGGAGCAGGCTTGTGAGAGAAGGAAGAAAGGCAAGTGGTAGAACAAAAGAGGTGAGCTGATCCTTTTCGTTGATAAGCTGTCTGTCCCTTCTGTAATGGTTTTTTGCAGTTTGCACACGTGACTTTAACTGGTTTAGTGGGTTGCTGTTGGGCAGAAGGCTGAAAAATCTGTTTAGGAAGTGAGGCCACTGGTGATAAAGAATCCACTCCTGGTTGTTTCTGATTACGGGGAAATGAAGCTGATTGGGAAATCCAAGAATCTTAAAAACAAAATGCAAAAGAAAACAGTAATGAAATAGGGGTTTATACACATTTAAATTTTACCACAAAAATAGTTTTCACTTTCAATTTGTACAAGTTTAAGATGTTTCTAGTGAAGCTGCAATGTAACAGAGAAGTTTGTAGAAATATACAGGGGCAGGGGAGGGGTCACAGAAAGGTCACAGAATATGCATAATATCAAAAAACTAGGGACCAGCAAACAAGCAATGGTTACATTGCTGGACTCCCATGTGGATGACTACAGTTTGAGTCCCACACCCAGCAGCTTAAAACTCATGCCAGGCATATGTTCATACACACCCAAGATCCCATGAAGAGACTGGAGGAGAAGGGATTGCAGTGTGGCCATTTCCCCTGGAGGGTGACTTCTCATTTTCTGGGTCTCTATCTCTCCAGTAAGTACATGCATCCTATAGCAAAAATCTCTCTCTTAAAAAAAAAAAAAAAAAAAAAAACCAAGCTATGCCTATGATTTCAATTTTTTTGCACTAACAAACATGCATACTTCAGTTTCATTTTTCAGTGAACTTTCTGGAGCTTCCTCCTATAGCATAAGTTTTGGAGTAAAAATGTCTACTTCATAATAACAATGTATTACATTGTCAAAAATTAATGAAAGAGTAGATTCTAAGTATTTTCAACACCAAAATAATGCTTAGTATATGAGGTTATGCATATGTTAATTAGCTTGACTTAGCCATTCCACAATGTATACCTGTCTAGAAACAACATGTTATAAACAATAAGTCATTTGCCAATTAAAAATAATTTTTTAAAAAGTTACAGCTCCATTACTTAGAAAACTCAGAAGCTACTTAAACTCTCTGCCTCACTCTTCTCTACACTAGTACCAACTTCATATAAATAGTAAATACTAGATTGGTGCAAAAGCAATTACAGTTTTGGGCCATGAGTTTTAAATCATTATAACCAGGTTCACACAAATCTTTATTTATAAAGTAAAATCCATTACAATCAACATATTTTTGCCAATAAAGAATAAGTTTGTTTATTCCTATGAGTAAAAATTCATGCTTCGGGATTCAACAAACTCTTGAGAAGCATCCTGCACATCCGGCTGGTTGTGGAAGTGTTTTATTGTAGAGATGCTTGAAAAAGTGGTAGTCAGCTGAGTGGTAGTCAGTTGGCTATGAACTGGCAGTTGAATATGGCAGATGAGACAAAATGTTGTAGCCTAATTCATTCAACTTGTATTGGTCATGCAACTTGTGGTCGGACGCTGTCATGGAGAAGAATGTGGCCCTTTCTATTAACCAGTGTCACTGCAGGCTTTGCAGTTTTCAGTGCATCTCACTGATTTGCTGAGTATACCACTCAGATTTTGCAGGGATTCAGAAAGCTGTATGTAGTAGATCAGACTCCACCAAACAGTGACCATGACCTTTTTTTGGTCCAAGTTTGGCTTTGGGAAGTGGGGTTGAGCTTCTTCTGGTCCAACCACTGAGCTGGTCATCATTGGTTGCCACACAAAATTCATTTTTTGTCGCATGTCATAATCCTATTAAAAAAAGGTTGGTTCATTGTTGCACAGAATAAAATAAGATGAAACTTCAAAACAGCGATTTTTTCCATTTTTGGTCAGCTCATGATCCACTTATTTTTCAAGCTTTTTTACCTTTCCAACTTGCCTCAAATGCTGAACATCTGTGGAAGGGTCAGTTTTGAGTTCTTTGGCAACTTATGTCCTTTTAAGAAAATCGGCTTCAATGACTGCACTTAACTGGTTTTTGTAAATTTCTGATGGCCAGCCACTATTGCTCATCTTCAAGGCTCTTTGCTCCTTTGCAAAACTTCTTGAACCACCATTGCACTGGTTAGCAATTCCTAAGCCATACCTGCAGTGGGTTGTCTCAGCTGCTTTACAACACATTTTGAACTCATATAAAAAAACCGCTCAAATTTGCTTTTTGCCTAACATAATTTTCATAGTCTAAAAATACATATAAAATAAGAAGCAAATAGGTCTTAGCAAAAAAAAAAAATGCACATTCAAATGATGCTTAACATTTAATATTTCTAGTATCAAATGACAAATTTCAACAATGCAAAAGCACAAATACTCTTGCACCAACCTAAAATTTAATAATATTAATACGTGTAAAAAATACAGCAATTACTAGATAAGTAACCATGTATATGTATTCACAGAATATTATTATAAAACAAGGAATATAGACACCAAGGAATATAACATTAATAATATTATAAAACAAGGAATATAGACACCAAGGAATATAACATTAACAATATTATAAAACAAGGAACATAACACTGAAGTTATCATGAAATCCTGACTGCCTAGAACCTTTTGACAAATGCAACACAGGTTTTATAATGTTCATATATAATTATTTCCAATATCTTTTTAAGAATAGCTTTTCCATACATATTTTAGTTTTGTGGATACATAAATATAACATATAATCACACAGAAGTTAAAGCTGAGTGCTACAAAAAAATGATGGAGTTAAGTAAATACACACTGACTAATCCATCATTAAATTACCCCTGCACACAGTTCTAGCACAGCACAGCAGTGAGCTATGTGTAACAGGTATATTTCACCTTTACTCTTTCATGCTGT
>NW_006159661.1:364324-378869 GCF_000334495.1 Tupaia belangeri chinensis
TATCCTCCGAGGCAGGAAGTCGCCAACTAGCCACATGTTACTATTCCATAGGCCTCTTACAACACCACCAGCAACATAACCTATCTTCATTTTGGGACTCGTCATGCCATCATTTCTAATTTCTACTACTTTGCACTCTTAACTTTTTATTTGCTCACTTTAGTTTCTTCTGAATTTTGAACTTCCATACATAAAAGCTGCCCTTTCAGAGGAAAATGAATTAACTTCCTTCATAGGAAGTGAAAACACTATCAGATCTCGGGAAAACTTCTTTATTAAAACCTTGAAGAGGGCAATTTCTGAGTTCTGACCAATTCTAGTAAAAACAGTTCAAGGGACTGCATACACTGCTTTTCATACTTAACCCAACTCTATGATGGAGTCTGAAAAAAATGAAACAAATTTATACATAGAGTAAACAGAATTCATTATGGAATCGTGTTATCTTGCTATCATCGGGACGATTAATCAGGACTTTTTAGGATCAGTTGTTTAGTTTCTTTTTTTTTTGAGAGAGAGATTTTTGCTAAAGGGCACAAGCACACGCCAGAGAGACAGACACAAAGACAAGCAAAAGGCAAGAAATCACCCCTCAGAGGGGATGACCATGCTACAATCCCTTTTCCACTATTCTCTTCTCAGGATTTTGGGCGAGCACACACATATGCCCAGAAGAGAGTTATAAACCACTGGGTCCAGAACTAGAGTCATGATCGACTACATGGAAGTCTAACAACATAACCATTAGGCCATCTGCTGGCCCCAATCAGTTTTAATAAATAGATAAAGGGAACCAGCAGTTAACGTAATGGCTATGTCGCTGGACTCCCACGTAGTCGACCGCGGTTCGCGTCCCAGACCCGGTGGCTTAAAACTCACGCCGGGTGCGTGTGCGTGTGTGCCCAAGATCCCCAGAGGAGAATGGAGGAGAAGGGATTGCGGCGTGACCATCCCCCCAGGGGGTGAATTCTCGCTTTCTGTCTCTCTGTCTGGCAAGCGCAAGCGCCCTATAGTGAAAACCTCTCCCAAAAATAAATAAATAAATAAATAGCTAAAAATATTAATAAACAAGGCCAGCAGGTGGCGTGGTAGTTAAAAGCTCTGGAATCCCACATGGCTGACCATGGTTCAGGTCTTGGACACAGAGGCTTGCTTTCTCGCTCGCTCGCGCGCGCGCTCGCTCTCTCTCTCTCTCTCTCTCTCTGTCCCTCTCTAGTCAAATTAGAATAAATGAATAAATACAGTTAAATAAAATAATTCTTAAAAAAAAAGTAATAAACCAGAAGAAAAGTACTCAAAGAATTAGCAATTCTATTTCATTTATTAAGGAAATAAGAGCCTTCAATCAAAAATTTTGCTTAAAACTGAATTGCAACGTTGAAAGTCACATAGACAATTGCAAGTTTGAATCTCAGCGTTGGCCTGAAAATATGCCATGTATGCACACATGTGCCCAGGATCCTGAAGAGCTAGGATCCTGAGGAGCTAGAGGAGCTGGGGAAAGGCAGTTGCAAAATGATGGGTACTCTATGATTCAGGAATAAAATTAATTTTTAAAAATTTATGCTTGGAGGGACTAGCAGTTAGCATAATGGCTATGTCACTTAACTCCCATGTAGTCGACCACGGTTCAAGTCCTGGACCCGGTGGTTTAAACTCACACCGGGTGCATGTGCGTGCGTGCCCAAGATCCCGAGAGAACGGAGGAGAAGGGATTGTGGTGTGGCCATCCCCCCGGAGGGTGAGTTCTCACTTCCTGTCTCTCTCAGTCTCTCTGGTGAGTGCACACACCCTGTAGCTAAAACCTCTCCCCCAAAAAAGAAAAAAATTTATTCTTGTACACAAGTTAGAATAGGTTTTTTGCAACACAATACAAATACAAAGCTCCTTAATATTTTCAAACATGTAGGCTTACCCCTTGAAAATATATTGAACCTCTTTTGAAAAAAATATACTTTCTTTATTTTCAATTTAGCTTTAGGCCATATATAAATAATGTAATGGTTCCCGTTATCTGTACTTTAGCTCCTACATTTCCCATACTTTCACATTTTCACCTCCCCCAACATCAAAAAAAATTTTTGAGAGAAATTTTGGTGCACTCACCAGAGAGACAGAGACACAAGAGACAGAAAGAAATCACACCCATCTCCCAACTGGAGGGATGGCCACACTGCAATTCCTTCTCCTCCACTCTCCTCCTGGGACATTGGGCACACACACATATGCACCCGGCATGTTTTAAGCCACCGGTTCTGGGATTCTAACCACAGTCAACTACATGGGAATCCAACAACATAACCATTACACTATCTGCTGGTCCCCCTCAAATATTTTGAGAATAGAAAAGAACTATTCATTTTGTCTATACCTTCAATTTCACCTAAGTAACATTAAGATACAAAAATCAGGGACCAGCAGATGGCATAATAGTAACATTGCCAGATGTCCATGTAGTTGCCTATGATTCAAGTCCCAGATCCACCAGCTTAAAACTCACATCAAGTGCATGTGTGTGCGTGCCCAAAATCTGTACAGGAGAATGGAGGAAAAGCAAATGTGACATGACCCTATGGGGTGATTTCTCGCTTTCTGTGTTTCTGGCAAGTGCATGCACCCTATAGCAAATATCTCTTAAAAAAAAAAAAAGATACAATAATTAAATTTGCCCAAGTCACACTCTGTTTAAGGAGTAGTATAAGTAGCCAAGATTTTATAACTCTTGATCAATTATTTTCTATTACAAATAAAATGGCATTTAAGGGGCCAGCAGGTGTTGTGGTGGCTGCAGTGCTGGACTCCTACATAGCCAACCATGGTTCGAGTCCTGAACCTGGCAGCATATGTTTCTCATTTTCCCTCTTTCTCCCTCTCTCCGTTGAACACAGGTGCCCTATAACAAATTAAATAATAATAAATAAAATTAAATTAACTGTGGTGGCTAGGGGTGCTGGACTCCCACATGGCTGACCATGGTTCGAGTCAGCTTGATTTCTCACTTTCTCTCTCTCTCTGGTCAAATTAAAATAAATAAGTAAATAAATAAAGTTTTAAAAAAAAAAGTCTGAATACATATGAACACAATTCTAATGATGATAAAGTCCCCCCCACCCCAGTAATATCACCAAAAAAATATGTATCCCAAGACAAATGCATAAGAATTTTCCTAATGGTCATTTAAATAGAAAAACTGGAACTGATTTCAAGGAAAATCAACAAATTTCATACACAAGGAGAGTACAAAAAATCTTCTGGAAAAATGAAAGCGCAAGTCTATACTGGTGCCAAAAAGAATTTTGAAATCTATAGACAATCTTTTTATATTATGCATTTTACGTTATTTTAAAGACCATTTGCACTTAGAAATGGACAAAAGTTCAGGATCTACTGTTAAGATATTTAAAGGGGGACCAGCAGTTAGCGTAATGGCTATGTCGCTGGACTCCCATGTAGTCGACCACGGTTCGTGTTCCAGACCTGGTGGCTTAAAACTCACGCCAGGCGCATGTGCATGCATGCCCAAGATCCCGAGAGGAGAATGGAGGAGAAGGGATTGTGGTGATTTCTAGCTTTCTGTCTCTCTGTCTGTCTCTGTCTGTCTGGCAAGCACACGCGCCCTATAGCAAAAACCTCTCAAAAAAAAAAAAAAAAAAATATATATATATATTTAAAGGGGTGGCAAGGGAGAGAGATCACAAAACTTTACTTATAATACTATGATCTCAGATAAAAACTATGTATGATTAATTAACTAACCAATTTTCGGTTGTGAGACTAAAGACTATTTTCTTCTCCATAATCTTATGTTTTTAATATATTTATAACTCTAAGAAAGACAAAATAGGTATTTTACAATTTTGAGCACTATCACTTTTAAAACTTTTATGAAGGTGGAAGATTACAACAAAAACACAATCTAATATATAAATAGTTATAGCATAAATTGAAAAGAGCTTTCTGGAAAGCAGTATTACTGAGTTAAAAATGTTCAAACAAATTCACACATATGCCCACATACATATATAACAACCTCTCAAGAAATACACATACATTCTGAAGTAAAGGGTCTTAGAAGGAACAAGATATTTCAAAATTGAGTAAGAACGAACACATTTCTTCTAAAACCACTATAAATATAATAAATTTTTAACCCAAAGTCTTTAGGGTTAATCGGCATAATCATATTAGTTAGCCTATTAACCACTTCTCCTCTAGGAATATATTCTAAATAATCAGAAATGGGAATCAAGATGTTCATCATGAATCTCTAGTAGCAAAACATGGGAAACACTAGAAAAGCCAAATACAAGAGTTCATCAATATCTATTATGCAGCTGCTAAAACTTGTGTAAAGTCAGTATAAAAAATAATGTAATTTTTAAATTGCCAGAGTGTGCCTGTGCTTGCCAGAGAGAGAGAAAGAAATAGGAAGAGAGAGAGAACACCCCCTCCCCAAGGTGGGACATGATCAAGTTGCAATTCTTTCTCAATTTATCCATCCTGATGGGACTTAGGGACACAAGCAAAGACACTGGGAATGTTTTTCAAGCCTCCAGTGCCAAAATTCCAACCACAGTTGGCCATGTGGGACCTGGCTTTCTTAACCACTAGATCCATACAGTGTAATTTTTTTATAATTATTTTATTTATCTTTATTTGTTTATTTTAATTTGGCCAGGGAGGGAGGAGGGGGGAGAGAGAGAGAGAGAGAGAAAGCAAGCTGCCAGGTCCAGGACTCGAACTGTGGTCAGCCATGTGGGAGTCCAGCGCCCTTAACCACCACATGACCTGCCAGCCTCCAAACAGTGTAATATTAAGTGGAGAGAAAACAGTAAGCAAATATAAATATCTGCATTTCAACTAGGTTTTTAAAAAAATACAAAGGGGGGCAAGCAAGTGCTATGATTATTAAGGCACTAGACTACCACATGCCCAACCATGGTGCAAGTCCTGGACCTAGTGGCTTGCTTTCTCACGTTCCCTTTCTCTCTGGTCAAATTAACAAATAATTATAACAAAATTCAATAAATGAATAATTCTTAAAAAAAAATACTAAGAAAACTACAACCATGCAATACACTGAAAGTACTCTTCTTTAGCTAGTAGTACCAGAGATGATATCTTTCCCTCATTTTCAATGACAGAATTTCAAAACATTCTCTAAAATCACATATTATTATGGAAATTAATTAAATAATAGAATTTTTTAAAGGATCAAAACTCAAAAGAAATTCTACACTGCCTAGGTACCATTAATTAACTGATTTTCAGCAATGAGACTTAAGGTTTTAGTTATTCAACATTATTCTCCACAATTCATTGGCAGATAAAATGCTAATGAGTATAAAATGAAAGAATGAGACAGAAGCCAGAAAGTCATGTGGTAGCTGAGGTCCTGGACTCTCCCCCCACAAGGCCAAGCACAGTTTGAGTCCCAATCTTAGCGGCTTGAAACTCACACCCGGCACCTGTGCATGTGTGCCCAAAATCCCAAGAGGAGAAAGGAGGAGAAGGGACTATGTGGCATGTCCATAACCCTGGGAGTGGTTTCTTACCCTCTGTCTGTCTCTCTCAGGCATGTACACCCACACTATGGAAAAAATCCTTTAAAAAGAATGAGACAGACACAGACAGAAGTATATGAGAAAGACAGGCAAGCATTCACACACAGGTTTTGGGGGAGAGGTGAAAGAAAATGAGACATAACACAGTAATACTCATAAAAAAGCCAGAGTTCTGATAACTTCCATATTTTTAATGTTTTCAGACTTAGGCTGCCCAAAGAAAACTTTTTCAAATAGTCAAGAAGTCTACCAACCTTCAAAAATAAAAAAACAAATCAGCAAAATACTAACTAAAACCTAAAATGAGATAGGCAGTGAAAAATAAACATGGTGGGGGTGGGCGGGGCGGGGGGGAGGAGCAGCAGTTGGCTGACCATAGTTCTGAGTCTTGGACCTGGCAGCTTGCTTTCTCACTGCCTCAAATTAAAATAATAATAATTAATAAAATTAAATCACTTTTAGTTAAACAGAGACCTCGAACTCACTAAGCTGCATACAGCTCAAATTAATTATATATAGTCTTTTACATATCAATCACAGCTTCAGTTTTTTAAAGAAAAAAGATATGTGATTGGCTATCTTCAAAAGTTAGATGAAAAATGAAACCTCAGTCAATGTTTAAATAAAACAGGCAAATTAGAAACAAATCTAAATGAAATTATTATACAATATTATATTGTTTCTTAACTGAACAATGCGTTTGTCCTTAAATTCTCAAATTTACATTTTTTTACATTTTAAATCATTGTAGTTAAGATCAAACACATCTCTATTAATCAAAATAGGAACCATTACTCAAATTTACATTTTAAAACAACTTCAGTAAAGGGAACCAGCAGTTAGCATAATGGCTATGTCGCTGGACTTGCTGGACTCCCACGTAGTCTGGTCTACTGTGGCTCGCGGGACCCAGTGGCTTAAAACTCACGCAGGGCACATGTGCATGCGTGCCCAAGATCCCGAGAGGAGAATGGAGGAGAAAGGACTGCGGCGTGACCATCCTCCCTGGGGGGTGATTTCTCACTTTCTGTCTCTGTGTCTCTCTCTGTCTGTCTGGCGAGCACACGCGCCCTATAACAAAAAACCTCTCCAAAAAAAAAAAAAAAAAAACAACTCCAGTAAAAACATATAAACAAAAAGTGAGTAATACATGACAAATAACATACCAAATTATCAGACTTTAGTGGTGGTAAATGTATGTTTATAATCCCTGTAGACATAAATCATTTTGTGATTAATTTTCTAATAATCCACAGAAAAATATCACACATGATTTTACAACTTTTATTGGTTAAAATGTAAAACTTAAAGTCAATATTACTGACACATTTCACTTGAAGAAACAAAGCGACACCAGTCACTGTAATTTAAAAAAAAAGTCAGCAAAAATGTAAATTCAATTCATTTTATGAAGCAGAATATGCTTACCAGGACTATGATGAGTTGCAGATTCTCCGTTCTGAAATACATCTCCTGCCACATTCATCCTACCGGGATTAAAAGGTCCTACTCCAGTCTTGGTCTGTGAAGTTAAAGATGGGGTGTATGTTTGTATATTAACACCGAAATTACTTGACTGCAGTCCATTGGAGACATCTCCCAGGTTGGCATTCTGCAGTGATGTTACATGTGTAATCATTAAGTTCATATCTCTCCCATCAGCATTTTCTAATGGGCCATCATTCACAGAGCTTACACCTGTTTCTAAGGTTGTAACATTAGCAATCTGAATTTCAGAGTCTGGTTCTGTGGTAATACCACTATTACCCATTCCTGCGTTTACCTTACTTCTTGAAAAACTAGAAGTGGAGAAATCCACATCATTGGTTCTGTTTTTAGTCTCAGGAGGTCTCCGTTCAATAAAATTGGAAGAATTTTTCTCTTGTCCTTGATTTGTTTCCATGTCCTCTTCATCATCAATGACAATTGTTTCACTTACACTTCCCTTCTGAGAAGCTAACTCTTTTGAGGAAGGAAGAATTTTAGAATCATTTCCTTGTAGTTCTTCATTTTTTGATGATGTAAATGTTAAGGTTCTTTGATCAGGTACCACGGATGCAGAAGGTGGGGGAGGTTGTACAGGTTCAATAAAAACAACATCATCGTCATCTTCGACTGATGGGTTTTGAAATTTATTAGCTCTAGACACTAAAGGATTAGATGGACCACTAAATGAATTTCCAACATTCGTTAGACTAGTTGCCATGGCCGTATTCCCTAACAATACAGGAGTCTGATCAGTCAGTTCTAATCCTCCTACTGAACTTGTGTCCATGCCAAAAAATCTGTTAGGAGATGGAAAAAAAAAAGAATTAAAATGTCAGTATGTAAATTTTTTTGTCTGATGGAAATCATGTTTTTAAGAAGGTACTTTTCTTTTTCATTCTAAATAAGAATGATCTTATCTATAACATCCAGAAACTATGTGATATTTGATGTCCATTCTGTGATCTTATCATTCACTAGTCATTTCATATAGTTTATATGTTAACTTCTGTAAGATAACAAGAAAGGTAATTCAGTAATCATATACGCATGGTATCCCCACCACCACTACAGCTACCGCCTACTTTTCAGAGTACACTATTTACTCTACAAATCTTTTTTTCTTTATTTATAGAGATTTTTGCTATACGGTGCTTGTGCTTGCCAAAGAGACAGAAAGACAGAAAGCAAGAAATTGCCTCCCAGGGAGGATGGCCGCACAATTCAGTCTCCTCCATTCTCCCAGGGACCCTGGGCACACACGCACACACATCGAGCATGAGTTTCAAGCCACCAGGTCCAGGATTCAAACCACAGTCAACTACGTGGGAGTTCAGGGACATAACCATTATACCATCTGCTGGTCCCTTACTCTACAAATCTTAACAAGGAAAATACAAACAAATCCTCCCACATACTTCTACAGGAAAACAAAAATCTAACAATAATCCTTTTAATATACATTTATTTACTGTATTAAATAAAATGATACCGTCTAATTCTTAATGCCGCTTACCTCATCTTTTTTTAAATGCCATTTCCTCATATAGTCTCTGGTTCCCATGTAAATATGATTAAATCTTTCTAAATATTTTAAATCTTTCTTGACCCTATCCACCAAAAAGTGTTAAGTACTTTTTCACCAGGCACTATGCTATGTGCTTTACTTCCAAGTAGCTGCCTAAATAATGGTCGCAGAAGATATCAGGTCCCAATGCTTAGAATCTGTAAATATTATTAACTTATATGAAAAAATAATCTTGCAGATATAAGGTTAAGGATTTTAAAGTGAGATTATCTGGGATTATCTTGGTAGGCCCTCAATGCGGTCGTCAACTACTTATAAGAAGGAGTTAGAAGGGGATTATAGGCAGAAGTGGAGAAAGCAATGTAACCATGAGGGCAGACTGGAGCAGACTCTAGTGATGCAGCCAAGGAATGCTGGCAGTCATCAGAATGTAAAATAGGCAAGGAATAGGTACCCCCTTTAGCATCCTGAGGAAGCATGGCCCTGCTGACACCCTGATACGATCGTAGCAAAAATGATTTCAGACTTCTGGCCTCTGGAACTGTGAAATATTAAATTTCTGTTATTTTTAAAGCCACCAAGTTTGTGGTGATTCGTTACAAAAATCACAGGGAATTAGTATAATCCACTTCTTAAACCCAAAGAACAATCCTTGATATAACTGTGATTTAGTGATCCTAATTTGCACAAGTTATACAGCTAGGAGGAACACCCAGACCTCTAAAACTCAGTAGTTCAAACTCTTCATCACTCTGCTATATTAGACAAATCATTTCAGAGCACCCACTATATACTGGGCTATGCTGAAGTCAAATAGAGAGCAACATTAAGAAAATAATTTTGGGGACCAGTCGACCACGGTTCGAGTGCCGGACCCAGTGGCTTAAACTCACGGCAGGCACGTATGCATGTGTGCCCAAGATCCTGAGAGGAGAATGGAGGAGAAGGGATTGTGGCGTGGCCATCCCCTCGGAGGGTGATTTCCTGCTTTCTGTCTCTCTGTCTCTCTCAGTCTGTCTGGCGAGCGCACGAGCCCTATAGCAAAAACCTCTCCAAAAAAAAATAATAATAATAATAATAATAATAACAACAACATTACTTATCTGTCAATAGTATATAATCTAGCCTTATATTTTATATATAAACTATGCTATAATCATTAAGCACCCTCAAGTTCTAGTGTCAAGGGGACAGTATTTCCCATTCAATATAGAAACAAAAATTATTTTCAATTATTTATTCACTATTTTATAGGATACAAAGATTTTATTCAACTCTCATGTAACTATAACGATAACTCCTTTGAGTTAAATAATTTATTAATTTTTTTCTATAATAAAGCATCAGCTCAGACACATTAATTAAAAATGCCCAAGGTCCCAAGACATCGCAGGATTTAAACACTATGTACAGAGCTTTATTTCAAAATGAGGCTCTGTTCTTCAGAGCAAGAACTATAGGTCTACCATGTCAAGATGGAAGGCATGCTCAAATTAGAAAACCGCAACACTTCAGTTAACATTCAACTTGTTATAAAATAGGAACCGTAGATAAATTTATAACTGCTTTAAGGAAGAGTATTATTTGCTTTACCATGTGAATTCTAACACATTTGTAAATTAAAGTATGAACAACATTACTCAATAAGGAAAACTTTACAGTGAAACAAGGTGTACTAACAAGAAAGCTTAATCATGAAAAGCTTTAAATACTATCACTACAGTAAGTTTTAAAAGGTGAAGTATAGGGACCAGCAAATTGTGCGATGATGATGTCACTGAATTCCCACATAGTCAACCAAAGTTCAAGTCCTGGAACTGGCTCAAAACAGAATCTTCGCAAGGTTCAAAAAGTCAACAGGACCATGCCATCAACTGGTCACATGCTCAAGTTGGAAAACATGAGTGAAAGCTGCTTGAAAATAGTTAAATTACCTTGATTTTCTTTCCTAACCAAATAAATCTAGAGATTTAATCTATGGATAAAGTTAGAAGACTCTGCACAGAAAGATGCCAGGCACGATTGAGGGACATGTACTTAAGCTGAACCTAGGTATAAAATGAACCTATGCATACATAATGCTAATGTTGACACCTAACTCCTACCTAAAACCCCAGGCCACATATCTCTTCACACAACACCACCTGGCCGGCCCTAGATGTACATTCTTAATGATGAACAGGGAACCAAGAATTACATGACAACTAAGCAAAGATATAAAAGACATCTGAATGAATAAAACAAATGGGATGATAACAGAAAAACTCAACTTTGTACAAATGATGATTATTGGGACCAGCAGTTAGCGTAATGGCTATGTCGCTGGACTCCCACGTATTGGACCACGGTTCAAGTCCAGGACCTGGCGGCTTAAACTCACGCCGTGCGCGTGTGCGTGTGTGCCCAAGATCCCAAGAGGAGAATGGAGGAGAAGGGATTGCGGCATGGCCATCCCCCCTGGGGGGGTGATTTCTCGCTTTCTATCTCTCTGTCTCTCTCTGTCTTTCTGGCGAGCGCACACGCCCTATAGCGAAAACCTCTCCAAAAAAAAAAAAATAGAAATGACAACTATCCAGGAGGAAAAAAATCTTTTAAGAAAATCATGAATATATTCAGAGATATGAAAAGATATTATACCCACAAAATAAGAATGGAATGCTAGACATTCAGGATTTAGAAAAGGAAAAACAAACTTTTCCATGTTAAAAACATGAGTGCAGGGCCAGCTCGTGGTGTGGTGGTTAAGGTGGCTGGATCCCACATGGTCAACTGCAGTTTGAGTCCAGAATCCAGCAGCTTGAAAACCACGCTGCTGAGCACATGTGCATGCATCCCCAAAATCCTAAAAGTAGAATGCAGATTGTGGCACGACCATCCCTTCTGAAGAGCCATTTTTCAATTTCCCTCTCTCTTTCTCACTCTCTCTTTCTCGCTCTCTCTCTGTCTCTCTGGACAAGCACAGGTGCCCTATGGCTAAAACAAAAATGGGGCTAGCAGGTGAAATGGTTAAGGCAACTGGACTCCCACATGGCTGACCATGGGTAGAGTCCTAGACCTGCAGCTTGCTTTCTCACTTTCCTGCTCTCTCCGGGCAAATTAAAAAAAAAAAAAAGAAAGAAATTAAAATTAAATAAGGACAATGAATACATAATTAAATAATTCTTTAAAAAATGAAAAGACAGAAACTTAAAATCTAGTAGCTAAAAATAACATTTCTCACCTACTAAAACTAAGGCTCATTGTAGAAATAGTTCATTGAGGCAGAAAATATACGAGAGAAGCCAAAAGCACCTCTTCACACTTAACAGCAATGAAACTATCAAAGATTACTGGTGGGTGGCCCAGCCACTATGGCACAGGTTAGGGCACCACTGCTAGACACTGGAAGTTCCAGAGTTCAGACACTATGTCAACCCAAATATGCCAGGAGCATCAAAGGGTACACCCATGAGGCTGGCTGGCTAGAAGCTGAAAGGAGAATCTCAGTGAGACAGGACCCTGTTAGGGGATCCTGTGAGTAAGTGTTTGTATATATCTATTTGACTCTCTCTCTCTCTTTAAAATAAAACAAGTCATTTTTCTAAAAAAGATAACTGGGTGGTAAAAAGATCCCTAAGGGGGACCGCAGATGGCATAATGGTTACATTGCTGGATTCCCATACAGTAGACCACGGTTCAAATCCAGGACCCAGCATGCCCAAAATACCAAGAGAAGAATGGAGGAGAAGGGACATACCCACTGGGGGGAGAGGGGATTATGATTTCTTGCTTTCTATCTTTCTCTGTCTCTCAGGGGAGTTGGAGGTGGGGAAAGACACTAACAAGTGGTGTGAAGGTTAAGGCAGCAGAACCCCACATAGCTGACTCCATACTTCTAGTCTTGCATCCAGCAGTGTGAAAGTTATGCCAGGTACATATGCAAGCATGCCCAAAATCCCAAGAGAAAGAAGAAGAAGTGATTGTGGTGTGATCATCACCCCTAAAGAGTGATTTCACACTTTCCCTCCCTCTCTCTCTGTCTCTCTCTCTCCAACTAGCACATGCACCCTATAGCAAAAGTTTAAAAAGACCCAAGTCACTGCGAATGAATAGGCTCCAACTGGGAAAGATGGGACGATGTGAACAACAATAAAAATTACTATTGTGCCAGCCAACAGCCAATGGCATAGTGGTTAAGGCAGTTGGATCCTACATAGTCAACGAAAACAGTTCAAGACCCAGACCCGGAAGCTTGAAAACCACTACATGTATATATGTGTACATGCCCAAAATTCTGAAAATAGAAATGGAGGAGGGATTTTAGTGTGGCCATCACCCTATAGAGGTTGCTTTCTCACTTTTCCTTTCTCTCTCTCCTGTGACCACTTGTGTCCTCTGGCAAGACAAAACAAAATCTATTACTGCAATAAATTAAAACACAATGAATAAATGTGGGACCAGCAGGTGGTATGGTGGTTAAGGCCCTGGACTTCCACATGGGCAACTGCAGTTCAAGTCCCAGATCTGGGGGATTGCTTTCTTACTTTCCCTCTCTGTCTTTCTGTCTCCCTCTGATGACCACACACGCCTTGTACAACATTTTTAAATGATAACAATGATTAAAAACAATTAAATAATTCTTTACCCCCCAAAAAAATCAAATGTTTAAATCCATGAGTTCACCATGATACTAACACCAGAAACAAATTATGAAGGTTCAAAAACCTGATAGTGTTAATTTTTCCTAAATTACTCTGCAAATTTACTTTGATTCCAATAAAAATATCCACATAATTTTAATAACACTTTTCCTCAAATTTACATGGCAAAGTAAACAATCAAGAACAAACAGGAAAATTCTGAAAAGAGATGAGTAATAAAAGGACTAACATAACGGGCAGTAATATATAAAATAGACAAGTGGAACTATATCAAATTCAGAAGTTTCTGTACAGCAAAGGACACAGTAACAAGTGTGAATCGACAAGCCTCAGAATTAGAGAATAATTTTGTCAAATATGCCTCAGACAAGGGACTAATAACCAGAATAAACAAGGAACTCAAGCGGCTTACCTGAAAAAAAATTATTAACCCAATTAAAAGATGGTAAAATGAGGTGAACAAAAATCTCTCTAAAGAAGACATACGAATAGCCAAAAAGCATATGAGGAAGTGCTCAACATCCCTCAACATAAGGGAGATGCAGATTAAAACCACAATGAGATACCACCTAACCCCCTGTCAGAATGGCAATCACAAAAAGTGATAAAGTGTTGGCAGGGATGTAGTGAAAGGGGAACTCTCCTACACAGTTGTTAAGAATGTAAACTGGTTCAGCCACTGTGGAAAACAATATGGAGGTTCCTCAAAGATCTACAAATAGAACTACCATTTGACCCAGCAATCCCACTTCTGGTATCTACCCAAAGGACAGAAGAATACTCAGTCAGAAAAGCACTTGCACATCAGTGTTTACTGCAGCATTATTCACAATCACTAAGACATGGAAGCAACCCAAATGTCTGCAAACAAGATGAATGGATGGAAAAAGTGTGGCACATATATTCCATGGAATATTACTCAGTCATAAAAAAACAAGACCCTGGCATTTGATAGAAAGTGGTCAAATATGGAGGATCTATTACTGAGTGAAACAAGACAAGATATGAAAGAAAGATATTGTATGTATCCACTTAATATATACCAACCATCCACACTTTATGGTAGAGACTGAAATACTGGAGGGCATAAAAGCAGTGAAAATAGTTATGAATGCTGAAAATAGTGTGGAACAGGGCAGGGGGAAAGGGAAGAGTATAAAGAAGGATAGCAAGAGGACAAATAGAGAGGCAAGACATTAGTAGGACACAGAAATGGTTTTTTTATGGACAGGTTTTTTTGTTATACGGCGCGTGCGCTCGCCAGAAAGAGAGAAACAGAGAGATAGAAAGTGAGAAGGGGGGGGTGATTTCTCACTTTCGTTTCTCTT
>NW_006159661.1:378951-383600 GCF_000334495.1 Tupaia belangeri chinensis
CCACGCCACAATCCCTTCTCTTCCATTGTCCTCTCGGGATCTTGGGCATGCATGCACACATACCCAGCATGAGTTTACCGGATCTGGGACTCAAACCGCAGTCAACTACATGGGAGTCCAGCGACATAGCCATTATGCTGCTAATCCCCACAGAAATGGTTTATTACCTGTTGGTGATAACATTTTAGAATTCTCTACTGGATTGGTCTGAGAAGGACTTCACGTTGGGTAAATTCTTTATACAAGCCAAATGATATTTAGTGACTAAATGTTTTTAAAAAATGAAAATAAATAATAATATGAAAAAATGATAAAAAGCTATTTGATGATGATATGGATAGTAATGTCTTTGTCTTGACTGATATGCATGGTAATCGTGCTGGAAAAAAGAAATGTAGTACACTGTAAAGATTAAACAAAAAAGAAAAAAAGGGAAAAAAAGGAATAGCATATAATGAAGAAATAATAAATAAAACAGTGAGATTCAGAAAAAGGGCAGGCAGCCATAAAAAGAAAACAAGAAAGTTTAAAATATATCCAATATATCACAAAATTTAGTATATAATTAAGATTTTAATGGGCAGCAGATTGCATAGCAGTTAAGTCATGGGAGTTTAACATGCCCACACCAGCTCCAGTGCCAGACCCAATGGCTTGAAACTTATGTGGGGCACTTGAGCATGGATATTCAAGATGCTAGGACAATGGAGAAGAGATTACCACGTGACCAGCCCCCTGAGGGGAGTGATTTCTCACTTTCTGTCTGTCTCTCTCTGTTTCTCAGGCAAGCAGACATGCCCTTATAGCAAAAATCTCTCAAAAAAAATGGGAACCAGCAGTTAGCGTAATGGCTATGTCGCTGGACTCCCACGTAGTCGACCGCGGTTTGCGTCCCGGAATCGGCTTAAAACGCACACCGGGCGCGTGTGCGTGCGTGCCCAAGATCCCGAGAGGAGAATGGAGGAGAAGGGATTGCAGCGTGACCATCCCCCCTGGGGGGGTGATTTCTCGCTTTCTGTCTCTATGTCTCTCTCTGTCCGGCGAGCGCACACGCCCTATAGCAAAAACCCCTCAAAAAAAAAAAGATTTTAGTGATCAGTAGATGGTGTACTGGTTACATTGTAGACTCCTACATGGCCAAGTGTAGTTTGAGTCCTGGAACAGGTGGCTTAAAATTCATGCCCGACACATATGCGTGCATAAGTGTTCAAGATCCCAGGAGGAAAATGAAGAAGGGACAGTGGCGTGGCCATCCTCTCAGGGGATGATTTCTCACTTTCCCTCTTACAGTCTCTGTCTCTCTCTCTGGTGAGCGCATATGCCCTAAGGCAAAAACCTCAAAAAAAAAAATTTGGTAGGAATATAAACTTTACAGTAAAGTATGGTAGTTTCCCCTTATCTACTAAGGATATATTCAAAGTCCCCCAACAGATGTCTAAAACCATGGATAAAACCCAATCCTACATAAACTTTGACTGTTTTTCTCCATCTAATAACCAAGATGGCTACTAAGTGACTGACGGGCAGGTAGCATATATAGCACAAATACACTAGATAAAGGATGATTCATGTCCCAGGTGGAGCACAGGACAGTTTAAAATTTCACAACACTATCCAGAATACATAATTTAAACTAATGAATTGTGAGGTGAGCAGATGGTATAGAAGTTGGGGTACTTGATTTCCACATGGCCAACTCCATGGTTTGAGTCCTGGACCCAGCAATTTGGGGGTCACGCTAGGCATATGTATCCATGATCCTTAGAGAAGGGATTGTGTTGTGGCCATCCTTCTTGGTAGGAAATTTCTCTCTCTCTCTCTCTCTCTCTCTCTCTCTCTGGCAAGCCCACGTACCCCATAACAAAAAATTTTTAAAAAGTAATTTTTTTTAGAAAAAGATTGAAACATTAAAGTAAAAAAAAACCTTATCATTTATTTCCAGAATTTCCCATGTAGTATTTTCAGACCATGATTATTATCAGCAACTAAAATCTGAAATGTGAAACTAAAAGGAGAGGCTATATAGTATGAAACAACTCAGAAGCCACTAGAATATTTTGGGACTAGCCCATGATCTAGTGGTTAAGAAAGCAGCTATATCCCACATTACCAACCACAAGGTTTGAGTCCCATATCCAGCTTCTTAAAAGATATGCAGGGCGTGTTTGCATGTGTGCCCAGAATCCCAAGAGGAGGGAGAAATGGAGAAGAAGGAATTGCAGCATGACTGTTACATATGGGGATGATTTTTCATTTTCCCTTTCTCTCTCTCTGTCTCTGGTGAGTGTACATTCCCTCTAGCAAGTTTTAAAAAACAAAAGAAACTATTACTTTGAATCTCTGTGTTCTACCAAAAGAAATTTTAGTGAAAAAATTAAAAATTGGAGGCTAGACAGTGGCACAGTGATAACACGACACCATGTCAAGCTGGTACATGTAGGAAGATTCCAGGTCCATGACTGGAGACCTCCCTGAACATATGGGGTACATACATGCCCATGATCTGGGGCTGACTACAGCATGGGGTAGATTGAGGCATAAAGACTGTCTCTTTATCTGTCTCTTTGAAGGAAGAAAGAAACTTTAAGTAAATAAAATTTCAGGCCAGCAGATAGCATAAAGTTTACGTCGATGGACTCCCATGTGGTTGACCATGGTTCAAGTCCCAGATCCTGCAGCTTAGAACTCATGCCAAGCACATGTGTGTGCATGCTCAAAATCCCCAGAGAATAAAGAAGAGGTGTCTGCAGTGTAGCCATTCCCACTAGGGGGTGAATTCTCATTCTCTCTCTCTTTCCTCTCCCTCCCCCCACCCCCAACCGCACCGTCTCTCCAGTGAGCACATGGGTCCTATAGCAAAAAAGAAAAATCTCTGAAAAAAAATTTCAGGAGATGAGCAGTTGGGAGTAACTACGATGGCACTGGACTCCCACCTAGTTAATCACAGTTCGAGTCTCAGACCCAGCAGTTTAAAACATACCAAGTGCATGTGCATGCATGTCCAACATACCGAGAGGAAAATGGAGAAGGGACTGTGGTGTGGCCAAAGCCCTGAAAGGTGATTTCTCACTTTCCTTCTCAATGTCTCTCCTGTGTCTCTCCAGAGACACACCTTGAGGCAAAAAAAAAAAAAAAAAACTTAAAAAAAAAAGTAAATAAAATGTAAGTATGAAAATGTATAAATTTGAAGAAAATACTTAATTCTTTTTTATTTTAATCTTCTTAGGTAGGCCCTTAAAATTTAACATTAAAAAAAAAAGATGAAGGCAGTCTTTAGGCAAAATGGTGGAGTAGGAAGTTATCCTTTGGACCAGCTCTGAGGCCTGATGCTTAAGGCAGCTAGATCCTACATGGCCAACAATGTGGTTCAAATCCCAGCCCCAGTGGCTTGAGAGACATTCCAAGCACATGTGTGTGTGTGCCCAAGACAGGATAGAGAAATGGACAAGGGACTGTGATATAGCCATGCCTAATTTCTCTCTCTCCCTGTCTCTCTCTGCCAGGTAAACACATCCCCAAGCAAATTAAACTAAAATTAAATTAAGATAAATTAACAAATAAATAAATGAGTCCCTTCATAAAAACACTCACTGAAGTAGAAAGAATGATAAGAAACAACTACTTCCAATCTCTGGAATCTGACTGGACACTTATAACAACCAGGGAGTACTTAATAGAGACTGCTGATCATTCACAAGTGAGTAGCACAAACTAGCCACTATCCCCTATTCCACC
This sequence comes from Tupaia belangeri chinensis, assembly GCF_000334495.1. NCBI lineage: Eukaryota > Metazoa > Chordata > Mammalia > Scandentia > Tupaiidae > Tupaia > Tupaia belangeri. The sequence goes on from NW_006159661.1 coordinate 382,687, forward strand.
CCACGTCAGCTTTGTGGAATAACATTCAGCGTTCCTGGGTCAGTCATCTGAAAGCAGGGCTGGCAGTGAGCACCTTCCACCAAAATTTGGGATTATGTGTGTGTAAATGCTGATCTGCATCGGGTACTTCTCTTGGCTTCTGCCTTCTGGGTAGCACCAGCTTCGCTGTGTCATCTACCGTAAGATTTCATGAGAAATGACCCTAACCACTCCCAACAGACTCTTAAAGAAATTTTTATAAGATGACTATCTTGGGGACCAGCAGGTGGCGTGGTGGTTAAGGCGCTGGACACTCCCATATGGCCAACTGAGGTTCAAGTCCTGAATCTGGTGGCTTGCTTTCTCACTTCCTCTCTCTCTCTCTCTCACCCCCTGTCTCTCTATGATGAAATTAAACAATAAATGAATGAATAAATAAAAAATAAAATAAATAATTATTTTTTAAAAAAGATGACTATCTTGACCACAGCAATAATGAAATAAAAACCACACTGACTATAAACAAGAAACAAACTATGCCCCAAAAAAAGAACTATTGATAGTTTTAAAAAGTCACAAAATAGGGGTTTTATTTTTCAATAAATAATAGTATCTATACACAATCAGATTTCTTAATTTATGAAACATAATAATACTCAAAATGTCCAGTTCTGAACAACAAAATTGCAAAACGTAGAAACCAAAAAGCATGCCTCATTAACAGGAATAAAATAATTTGACAGAAATCACTGATGAGGAATCCCAAATACAATGGATCTTCAAAAAGTTAATGGAAAATATGCACTATGAAAAAACTACACATGGATTCCTTAAGTTTTTTTCAACCAAAATAAACTGTAGAATTTTCTGAAGTTCCCTCATACAGTCATACATCACTAATGACAAGGATAAGTTCTAAGAAATACATAATATAG
>NW_006159661.1:384558-416910 GCF_000334495.1 Tupaia belangeri chinensis
TGAATTGGGGGGGGGAAGGCATGGAGGGCAACCATGGATGCCAGGGACAATGGGGGAGGAAGATGGGACATAGCAGAGGGTGGGGGATGGGGAATCAGGGATGGCAAGACAAAGGGCAAGGTATGCAGGACGTAAGAATTGGAAAATTATTTGCTGAGAACATGTATGTGGATGTGCTTGATTGAGCCAATGCACAGTGTATTTTGGATGGAAAATTCATTTGTGTGTTGTGATGGTGTAAAGTGAATTAATAAAAAAAAAAGAAATACATAATATAATGAGTTCATTTTAAAAACATCATACGATGTACCTTCACAAATTTAGATGACTAATACACACCTAGGCCAGATGATGCAGCTACTGCCATCACACATACAGTCCATTGTTAACCAAAATGCTATTATACAGTACATAATTATATTAAAATTACTAGTCAAAGACATGAAACCGACTATCTTAAATATACTCAAAGAGCATATGGAAAACATGGATAGATTACTACAGTATATCAGCAAACAAGAGATGAACAAAATGAGAAAACAAATGAAGAGGTAGATTTTGTTTATTTTTTAATTTGTGCACGCAATTGCCAAAGAGACAAAGAGAAGTAGAGGAAAAAAGTACCCCTCTCTAATGTGACAAGGTGTCATACCATAATCCTTCCTCCATTTCTCCATCCTTTCAGGATTTGGAGCATGCATACACAAATACCACCTGGCATTTTTTAAGCCGCTGGGTCTGGGATTTGAACTATTGAGTTAGCCATGTAGAATCTGGCTTCCTTAACCACTGGGCTAAGATGTTGAAACAAGAGATAGGTATAAAATGTCATCAAAGAGAAATACTGGAGGTGAAAGTAAAACAACAGGAGTAAGAAATTCACTAAGAGGGTTCAATAGTAGTGTTATGGCTTGTATACTGAATTGTTTCCAAAGGTGCATATGCTCGTAGCTGCTAATGTAATGACAGGGGTGGTGAAACCTTTAAGGGGTAAGATCTGGTAAACAGTGTTTGGACCAAAGAGGCATTAGTCAGAAATACAGATTAATGCCTTTTTGTGGGAGGAGTGAATTCTTGCTCTAACAGGAAAGTCAGTTCTTTTTTTAAAGAATTATTTATTATTGGGGCTTGCAGGTGGTGGGATAAAGGCCCACATGGCCGACTATGATTTAAGTCCTGGACCTGGCAGCTTGCTTTCTCACTTTCCTTTTCTCTGTGTGTGTGTCTCTCTCTGATCAAATTGAAAAATAAATAATATCAGATAAAATTATATTTTTTTAAAAAAAATTTTTTAAAGAATTATGTATTATTTTTTTATTTACTATAGGACACATATACTCACCAGAGTGGGGGCAGGGAGTGAGAAAGCAAGCTATTAGATCCAGAACTCAAACAGCAAACAGCCATGTGGGAGGCCAGTGTCCTACCCACCATGCCATGTGCTAACCCAGGGAGTCAGTTCTTGCAAGAACATGCTATTAGAAAAGTAGGATGGCTGCTCACAAATCACTCTCTTCTCTGAACACACCCACTGACCTTCTGGCATATCCGTCAACCATCTTGTGGCCTAAGACCAGAGGCCAGCATTTTGCTGGCCTCATGCTCTTGGAATTACCAGCCACCAAAGTCATGAGTCAAATAAACCTCTATTCTTTATAAATCACCCATTCTCAAAATATTCCCACTTAGCAATATCTTTATAGACTACGAAAAGCAGATTTAGCAGGCAGAAGAAATCAGTAAATTTAGATATGATGATCGAAATAACCTAGTCTGAGGAGCAGAAAGAAAAAAGAATAAAGTAAAATGAATAGAGTCTGACGGAAATGTGAGACAGTTCCAAGGTACCAACATACATAAGAAAAAAGGAGGGGCTAGCAGGTGGCATGGTGGTTGAGACTCTGGGCTACCACATGGCTGAACATGGTTTGAGTCCCAGATCTGGCAGCTTGGTTTTTTTGGTCTTTTTTGCTATAGGGCGCATGCACTCACCAGACAGACTGAGAGAGACAGATAGAAAGCGAGAAATCACCCCCCAGAGGGGATGGCCACGCCGCAATCCCCTCTCCTCCATTCTCCTCCATTCTCCTCTCAGGATCTTGGACACACACGCACATGCGCCTGGTGTGAGTTATAAGCCACCGGGTCACAAACATGGTTCAACCATGGGGGAGTCCAGCGACATAGCCATTACACCAACTGCTGGTCCCATCGCAGTTTGCTTTCTCACTTTCCCCTCTCTCTCCCACTTTCTATGTTTCTCTCAGGTCTAATTACAATAAATGAATAAATAAGTAAAAATAAATGAATAATTATTTTTAAAAAGGATAGAAAGAAATATTTGAAGAAATAATAGTCAAAGACTTCACTAATATGATGAACATAAATACACATACCCAAGAAGCTCATGAACTACAAAAGTAGGATAAACTCAAAGATAACCAGATCAAGACACATTATGGATCTCAAAGACAGTGAGAATTTTGAAAATAGCAAAAAATAAGTGACCTGGAACCAGCAGTTGGCATAATGGCTATGTCGCTGGATTCCCATATAGTCGACTACGGTTTGAGTCCCGGACCCAGTGGCTTAAACTCACGCCAGGTGCACGTGCGTGCATGCCCAAGATCCTGAGAGGAGGATGGAGAAGGGGGGATTGCGGCAGGGCCATCCCCGAGGGGTGATTTCTTGCTTTCTGTCTCTCTGTCTCTGTCTTTCTAGTGAACACTCGCACCCTACAGCAAAAACCTCTCCCAACAACAAAAAAAAGGTGACTTATCACATATCCTAAATTATTTAGATTATGAGCGTATTTTATTTACCCAAATAAAATTATTTACATTATCAGCTTATTTCTCCTGAGAACCAAGAAGTCAGTCAGATGAGGAAAAGACCTGTCATCTAAGAATTCTATACATATTCAGCAAAATATTTCCTAAAAAATAAGGAGAAATTAAAAGAGATAAGATAAAAGAGAGGTAGTTAATTTCATACAGACCTGCTCAATATGAAAAGCCAAAGAGAATCCTTCAAGGAAAATTGAAAACATACTGGAAAGTAACTTGACACCATAAGAATTACAGGGGTCAACTGAAAAGCCAGTATTAATGTACCTTAAGTTTGTAATTATCTTTCTCCCTATATGATTTAAAGGACAAGGAAATAAAACATTAATTATAAATCTATGTTAATAAATATACAACATAAAAAGATATAATGTGTGACAATTATAATATAAAGGAAAAAAACAGATGTATAGTAATAGTGTTTGTATACTACTGAAACTAAATATTTCCAATATGTTATAAATACACAAAAAAGGTAATCAAGGCGATATACAAGAAAATAAATTTTACACAGAAGGGTTGACATAAACAAGAAGAATAAACATGTTAAGATATACAGTAGGGCTACCAGGAAGAAAGGAGGCTAAAGGAACTGGATCTCACACAGCCAACTGCACAGTTTAAGTCCTGAATCCACTGGCTTGAAAATCACTCCATGTACGTGTATATACATGCCCAAAATCCTGCACGGAGAGGGAGAAGGGACTGTGGTGTGGCCATCCCCCTTGAAGGTGATTTCCCACTTTTCCTCTCTCCCTCTCTGGCAAGCACACACACTATATAACAAAACTAAGACATACAGTAAACAAGGGCCAGCAGGTGGCCATTAAGGTGGTGGACTCCCACAGGGCCGGCCATGGTTCGACTCCCGGACTTGGTGGCTTGCTTTCTCACTTCCCCTTTCTTTCTCACTGTCTCTCTCCAGCCATCCAAAAAAAAAAAAAAAAAAAAAAAAAATAAACGATTCTTTAAAAAAAAAAAAAAATACATACAATAGCAAATAACAAATGGCAGAAGTAAATCCTTTCTCACCAGTAACTACGTGAAATATAAGCTAATTAAATTCTTTTAGAAGACTGCAATATCAGATTGCATTAAAAAAGCAAGATCTGGTGACCAGAAGATGGCGTAGTAGTTAAGGGCGCTGGGCTCCCATATGGCCAACCCCAGTTCAAGTCCCAGATGTGATGGCTTGCTTTCTCACTTCCCTCTCTCTCTCTCTCTTACTCTATCCCTCTCTGGTCAAATTAAAAATAAATAAAGTTAAATAAAATCATTCTTAAAAAAAAAAAAAAAAAACATGATCCGGGGCTTGCACATGGCTTGGTGGTTAAAAGGCACTGGATTCCCAAATGGCTGACTGCAGTTCGAGTCCCAGATCTGGCGGCTTGCCTTCTTGCTTTCCTTTTCTCTCTCTTACTCTCTGTCTGGTCAAACTAAAAAATAATAATAACAAAAAGAATTAAATAAAATAAATCATTCTTAAAAAAAGAACATTTAAAAAAATGTGTGATCCATTTCCATGTCATCTAAAGATACTGTTGATAGAGACACAGACACTGAGAGTAAAAGGATACTATTAACCAAATGAAAACTGGAATGGCTATGCATACTACTATCAGACAAAACAAACTTAAAAGTCATAAAAGACGCAAGGGAGGGGGCAAGCAGATGGCATAGTGGTTACATCGCTAGACTCCCACGTGGCCAACCACAGTTCGAGTTTCAGAACCGGTAGCTTCAAAGTCAAGCCGGCACATGTGTGTGCATGTTCAAGATCCCAAGAGAACAGAGAAAGGAATGCAGCATGGCCATCCCCACTGGGGTGGGGCGGGAGGGGGGATTTCTCACTTTCTGACTCTTTGTCTCTGTCTCTCTGGCAAGCACACAGCCCTATACCAAAAATCTCTCAAAAAGAAGACAAAAGAGATAATATACTGATATAACGTTCATTCAAGCAAGAAGATACAACAATTCTAAACATATAGACATTAACAACTAAAATCCCAAAAATACGAAAGCAAAAATTATCAATTTTTGGTAATTAAAATTAAAAGGAGAAATAAAACAGTTTCTATTACAGCTATAGACTTTATTATACCACTTTCAATAATGGATTTAACAAGACAGAAAACCAATAAGGAAATACAGTGCTTTGAAACAGTATAAACCAACTAGACCTAAAAGATATATTCACAACACTCTGCCCACAAACAGCTAAATGCATACACATTTTTCTCACGTGCACATGGAACACACTTCATAACAAACCAAACATTATCCAAAGAACAAATTTTCATAACCTTTTTTTTTTCCAGTTTTCCTATAGGGCTCACATGCTTGCCACAGAGAGACAGAGAGAAAAAGTGAGAAATCACACACCCCCCCCAGGGAGAAGGCCACACTGCAATCCCATGTCCTCCACTGTCCTTTTAGGATTTTAAGCATGCACACACATTTATCCAACATGATTTTTTTTTTTGGAGAGATTTTCACTGTAGGGCGCGTGCGCTCGCCAGACAGACAGAGAGAGACATAGAGACAGAAAGCGAGAAATCACCCCCCAGGGGGGATGGTCACGCCGCAATCCCTTCTCCTCTATTCTCCTCTCGGGATCTTGGGCACACACGCACATGCGCCCGGCGTGAGTTTTAAGCCACCGGGTCTGGGACACGACCCGCGATCGACTACGTGGGAGTCCAGCGACATAGCCATTATGCTAACTGCTAGTTCCCCCAACACGATTTTCAAGACTCTAGGTCAGGGACTGGAACTATGCAGTCAGCCACGTGGGATTCAGCACTTTAAACACCATGCCACATGATGGCCTAAATCTTCATAAATTTTAAAAGATCAAAATACAGGGACCAATAGGCAGCACAGTGGTTAAAGCAGCTAGACTCCTACCTGGCTGACCATGGTTTGAGACCCAGACCTGGCAGTTTGCTTTCTCACTTTCCATCTCTCTCTGGTCAACTTCCAAAAACTAAAATGAAATAAAATAATGGCAATGAATAAAATTAAATTTAAAAAAAGATCAAAATACTTTAAAATAAAGCCAGCCAGTGGTATAGTGTTTGGGCACTGGACTTCCACATGGTGAATGGTGGTTCAAGTTCCAGATCAGGTGGCTTGCTTTCTCACTTTCCCTCTTTCTCTGTCTCTCTCTGATGAGTACATGTGCCCTGTAGCAAATTAAAAAGTAATAAAAATGATGATAATAATAAATAAAATTAATAATTCTTTTTTAAAAAGTAATAATAATATTAATACAAAGCATCTTTTCTAATCACAATGTAATGAGACTAGAAGTAATTATTATTCTTTCTTTGTGGAAACTGAAAGACAAATAGCCTTGGGACCAGCAGTTAGCGTAATGGCTATGTCGTTGGACTCCCATGTAGTCGAACACAGTTCGAGTCCCGGACCCGGTGGCTTAAACTCACGCGGGGTGCGTGTGCCTGCGTGCCCCCAAGATCCCGAGAGGAGAATGGAGAAGAAGGGATTGCAGCATGGCCATCCCCTGTGGGGGCAAGGGAACTCCAAAGAATGTGTGGAAAAAGGCAATCAAAGTATGGGTTTATTTTGGTGTACCCCCCCCCCCCCCCAAAAAAAAGAAAAACAAATAGCCTCATACAGGTAGAGGGATGAAAAATGACTGCTAATAGCTGGGAAAGATTTGGGAAACAGGGGTAAAACAGGGATGTTGAGTAAAAGAAATAAAACTGCAGATAGACAACAGAAATAAATTATACAGTGAGGAGAATACAAATGACACTGACTTTCTGGGTATTTCTAACTAAAAGAGAGGATGATTTTTTAATGTTCCCAGCACAAGTAATGACAAATACTTGAGATAATGAGTATGCTAATTAACCTGAATGGATCATAACACATTGTATTTTTTTTCCCCTAGAATTATTTCTTTCTTTTCCACATTAGTTTTGCCAGAGAAAAGACAGAGAGACTAGAACCGTAGTCTGCCATGTGGGAATTCCAACACCTTAATCACCAGGCCACCTACTGGCCCCTACACATTGTATCCTTATACAGTAAAGCCATATATACCAAGAAATATGTATCATTATTATGTTAATGGTTTTTGTCTTTCCCCCCCCCCCCGCAATTTTTGTCATAGGACATGGGCACTAGCTGAAAGAGTCAGAGAGAGAGAAGGAAAGTGAGAAATCATTCCCCAGAGAGGAAGGCTACATCACAATCCCTTCTCCATTCTCCTCCTGGGATTTGGGCATGCATGCCCAAACATGCACCCAGTATGATTTTCAAGCTGCCAGGTCCAGGACTTGAATTGCAGTCAGCCATGTGGTAATCCAGAGCCATAACCAATTTGCCACCTGCCGGCCCCACAATAAAAAAAAAAAATTTTTTAAAAATAAAAATTTAAGAAAGAAAACTAGAAAATTCACATTTGGAAATGAAATAACAAACTCAACCAACCAGTTGGTTAAAGAAGAAATCACAAAGGCAACAATAAAACACTTTTTGTATGAATTAAAAAAAAAAAAAAACCACCAAAACTGATAAAGTGAAAGCAGGGCTCAGCAGGAAACCTAAAGCTATTAACAGCTACATTAAAAAGAAAGAACTTGGAGCCAGTAGGAGCCATAGTGGTTGAGGTTCTGGACTCCCACATGGCCCACTGCCCTTGGAGTCCTGGATCTGGCTTTAAACTCACACTAGGAGCATCTACATGCTCACTCAAAACCTCAGGAGGTGAATGGAGGAGAGAGGATTGCAGTGTGGCCATCCTCCTAGCGGATGATTTCTTATTTTCTCTCAGTCTATCTCTGGAGAGCACATGCACTCTATAACAAAACTTAAAAAAACGGGGACATTGGGGCCAGCAGGTGGCATGGTGGTTGAGGGCACTGGACTCCCACATAACCAATCATAGTTTGAGTCCCAGACCTGGCAGCTTGTGTTCCTCACTTTGCCTCTTTCTCTCACTCTGTCCCTCACTGGTCAAATTAAAATAAAATAAATAGATAAAGTTAACTAAGAAAAAAAAAACAGGGACCAGCAGAAGAAATAATGGTTACATGGCTGGATTCTCAACCTCAGTTTGCATCCTGGACTCAGGGGCTTCAAAGTTATGCCAGATGCATGTGTGTGTGTGTTCCCAAAATCCCAAGAGGAGAATGGAGAAGAAGGGATTGTGGCATGGCCATCCCCCCTGGGGAATGATTTCTCACTTTCCATCTTTGTCTCTCTCTGTCTCTCCAGCAAGCATGTGTGCCCTATAGCAAAAATCTCTCTCAAAACCAAACAAAAACAAAAAATCCTCACAACAAAGAAAAGCCTACGATCAACTGGCTTCATGGGTAAGTTCTATCAAACATTTAAAGTATTAACACCAACCCTCAATTTCTCTAATAATCATTGAAGGAAAGGAAATAGATCAGCATTATCCCAATGCCAAATTCAACACAAGAAAACTACAGACCGAGGCTGCCAGGTAGCCTAGTGGTTGGGGCACTGGACACCAACATGGCCATGGTTCAAACCCAGGACCTGGTGGCTTGGTGGCTTGCTTTCTCACTTTCTTTCTCTCTCTCTAGTCAAATTTAAATAAATAAATAAAGTTAAATAATTATTTTTTTTTAAAAAGAAGAAAACTACAGACCAATAATTTATATGAATACAGATGCAAAAATCCTCAATAAAATAGTAAATTGAACTCAGGAACAAATTACAAAGATGCTACTACATCATGATCATTCACTGAAAATAAATGGCAGTTGTTTGAACAGATGATGCCAGAAAAACTGGATATCCCACATACAAAAGAATGAAGCTGAGCCCTTACCTTACATTCAAATATTTAAAATAAATCAAAGACCTAAATATAAAAACTAAAACCACAAAATTGTTAAAACAAAAGAGAAATTTCACAACACTGGCTTTGACAATTCCTTGGCTATGACACCAAAGACACCAACAGCAATAGGCAAATTGGTCTTTACCCCAAGTTTAAAAGTTTGGGGAAAAGAGCATCATTAAGAGAGTAAAAAGGGGAACCAGCAGTTTGCATGATGGCTATGTCGCTGGACTCCCATGTGGTCGACCACAATTCGAGTCCCAGCCCGGTGTGGCTTAAACTCATGCCAGGCACATATGCATGTATGTCCAAGATCCAGAGAGGAGAATGGAGAAGGGATTGCAGCTTCGCCATCCCCCTAGGGGGCTACTTCTCGCTTTCTGTCTTGCTTTCTGTCTGTCTCTCTTTCTGGCAAGCACACGTGCCCTAAAGCAAAAACTTCTCAAAAATAATAATAAGTAGTTTATGTACTAAAACAGGTATTTCCCCAAAGATGATACATAAATGGCCAATAAACACATGAAAAGTGATTTAACATCATCAGTCATTAAGGAAATACACATCAAAACCACAATGATACCAACTCACACACACTCTACTAGGAAAGATACTATCAAAAACAAAAAGGGGCCAGTAGATGGTGCAGTGGTTAAGGCACTGGACTCCAACATGACTAACCATGCATGGAAGTCCAGAATCAGCAACTTCATGTCAGACAGGTGTGAAGGTGTATCCAAAACACCAAAAGAAGAATGAAGAAAAAAGGATTACAATATGGCCATCCCCTGCTGCAGAGTGATTTCTCACTACCCCTACTCTGTCTCAGGCAAGCATAGCTGCCCTATGGCAAAAACCTAACAAAAAAAAAAGTAAGTATTAATGAGGAAAAGTGAAGAAAGTGTATTCCTTGTTCACTGTAAGACTGTAAAATGGTGTGGCAGCTGCAGAAAACAGTGTTGCAGTTCCTCAAAACATTAAAAATTGATACTGCAAGATCTAACATTCTACTATTAGATTGGTACAAAAGGAACTGCAGTTTTGCATTACTGAAATTTGCCATTTGATATTGGATACATTCTTAAATAAATGCGGTTATTTTTCAGTCCAGATTTTTGCCAAAGGGTCAGAGAGAGGGAAAGTGAGAAATCACCCAAGAGGGGGAAATGGCCATGCCATAATCCTTTCTCCTCCAGTCCCTTCTTGGAATTTAGGGTACACATACACGGACCTGGCATGTTTTTCAAGCCTTCAGGTCCAGCACCTTATCCACTATACCACCTGCTAGCCCCTGTTATACACCATTTTAATGCACATTTCTCATTTTAGATATTTTTGCTAACGACTCACTACTTGTTTATTTTATATGCATTTTAGATTATGGAAATGATGTTAAAAAGTAAATTTGAGTGATTTTCTTCATCGAAAACAACAGACAACTCACAACACTAACAATGCATTACCCTGAAACTTCTAACCTATGCATAAATGCAGTGGTAGTTCAAGAATTTTCCAAAGGGAGACAAAAGCCTTGAATGAGCAACAGAGTGGCCCACATTGTAAGTTGACAATGACCAACTGATAGCAATCATTGAGGTTGATCCCCTTGCAAAGACAGAAGTAGCCAAAGAACTCCATGTCAACCATTCTAGGGCCATTCAACATTTGAAGCAAATTGTAAAGTGAAAAAGCTCACTTAAGTGGATACCTCAGGAGAGGACCAAAAACCAAAAACTGCTGATCCCTTATGATTAGACTTATATGAGGTATTTAAAGTAGTCAAACTCATAGAAACAGAAAGTAAAATGGTGATTACCAGGGACTACAGAGAGGAATAAATGGAAAATCATTTAATAAGCACAGTTTTAGTTTTGCACAATGAAAATATAGATAGAAATCTGTCATGACCTTGTAAACTTACTTACCACTACTTAGCTATACAATAAAAATTGCTACAATAGGGACTAGCAGTTTACATAATGGCTGTGTCGCTTGACTCCCATGTAGTCAACAACAGTTGAAGTCCTGGACCCGGTGGCTTAAATTCATGCCAGGCACATGTGCATGCATGCCCAAAATCCCAAGAGGAGAATGGAGGAGAAGGGACTGCGGCGTGGCCATACCCCCTGGGGGGTAATTTCTCGCTTTCTGTCTCTATGTCTTTCTCTGTCTGGCGAGCGCACGTGCCCTATAGCAAAAACCTCTCAAAAAAAAAAAAAATCATGACTTTCTGATGACCCAATACAGTTCTTGTTACAATTAATCCTATTTCTTAAAATACTAAAATGAATTTTCCCCATTACATTGAGAAATTTACAATATTGGGTCAGCTTCATAGCCATATCCAACATGGCCAACCATGGTTCAAAAACTGACCCTGGTTGCTTGAAAAAGAACCCGGTGGGTTCACCTGTGTTTCCAAAACTCTGACAGGCTAGAGAAATGGAGGGGAAAAAACTGAGGTATGATCACATCTCACTGAGAGTACTGTGTGTGTCACAAGCATGCAAACTCTGGAATTAAAAAGAAAAAACTTCTTGAGGGGGCAAGCAGCTGGCATAGCAGTTATGTCCCTAGATTCCCACATGGTCAACTATGGTTCAAGTCCTGGAGGCTTGAAAATCACACCAGGTGCACATGCATGTGTGCCCAAGATCCCAGGAGGAGAATGGAGAAAGGATTGAGGTGTGGCCATCCCCTTGGGGGGTAATTTCTTACTTTCTCTTTCACTGTGTCTGTCTGTCTCTCTGGTGAGTGCACACGGCCAAAACCTCTTTTAAAAAATACATAAAAGCTTAAATTAAAAAATAATAGTCTTTCACTATGTGTGTGTGTATGTGTGTGTGTGTGTGTGTGTGTATATTTACATATATATATATATATATATACACACATATGAAGGAAAGCTTTTTTTTTCTTTAACACAAAACAGTAAGAGACCAGCAAGTAGTATGGTAGTTAAGGCACTACATGGCCCTACATGGCCAACAGTGGTTCAAGTACCAGACCTGGCAGCTTGAAAATCACACTGGGAATGTGTGCATGCAGGAGGAGAGTGGAGAAGGGACTATAGCATGGCCATAGCCCCTGGAGGTATGATTTCTCACTTTCCTTCTCACTGGCTCTGTTGCTCTGGTGAACACAGGCCCCCTATGGCAAAAACCTTAAAAAACAAAGTAAAAGAACAAAGAAAAAAAACAGACCGGTCTTGCAATGTAATGTTTAAGTACTGTACATTGGGAGACAGGCCCTACATGACCTACTGCAGTTCAAATCCCAGCCCCAGAGGCTTGAGAAAATACTGGGCCATGTGCATGAATGCCCCAAATCCCAAAAACAGGGAAAGATGGGAGATGAAACTGCAGTATAACCATCCTCCATGGGGGTAGAGGGTGCTTTCTCTCTTTCTCTCTCTCTCCAGCAAAGACAGATGCCCTCTGAAAAATTTTAAAAACTCATATATGTACACACTAAAAGTATGTTTATAATAGCTATAACAAAGAATTGATATCCATACTTAGAAAAAACACATACTGAGAAAATTTTGCTCTTTTGATTATACAACAATGTTGAAAAATTCGTGGACAAGCTAGTAAAAATTCAATTGGTACAACTACAAAATGAAAGGCAACTTTACAGTATCTATTAAAACAGGAGGGGTCAGACAGGACCCATAGGGCAGCAGTAAGTTCCTGCAGAGGAACCTGGATCCCACACAGCAATCAGGTTCAAGTCCCAGTCTATGGCTTTGAGAAACATTCAAGGTCTGGATGCCTTGGATTCTGAAATGATGGGAAATTGGAGGAAAGAGGATTGTGGCCTGACTAGATCTTTCTTATAAGGGAGTGCTTGTGAACACATGCTTCTCTCTCTCCCCACCACTGTGCACATACACTTTTTTTTTTTGGAGAAGTTTTTTGCTATAGGGCGCGTGCGCTCGCCAGACAGACAGAGACATAGAGACAGAAAGCGAGAAATCACCCCCCCAGGGGGATGGTCACGCCGCAATCCCTTCTCCTCCATTCTCCTCTCGGGATCTTGGGCACACACGCACACGTGCCCGGCGTGAGTTTTAAGCCACCAGGTCCAGGACACAAACCGCAGTCGATTACGTGGGAGTCCAGTGACATAGCCATTACACTAACTGCCGGTTCCCGCACATACACTTTTTAAGTGGGATTTTTAAAAGAAATTTTTAACATATACTTCAAAAAGTTTGTAAAAAACACAAAAATTATGCATGGATTTTAAGTTTTTTTGTTTGTTGCCATAGGGCATGTGTGCTCATTGGAGAGAGGGGGAGAGAAAGAGAAAAAATGAGAAATCATCCTCCCGGGGGGATGGCCACACCGCAATCCCTTCCCCTCCATTCTGGGATCCTGGGCATGTACTCACATGCACCCAGCATGTTTTTCAAGCTCCCAGGGCCAGGACTCAAACAAGAGTTAGCTAAGTGACATCCAGTGCCTTAATTACCATGCCACTTGCTGGCATCAAGTTTTTTCCCATCAAAATTAAACTATGAACTTTTTGAAACCCTCTGGTATAATATGAACGACTTCTGGCTCAGTAATTCCTATTCACGTAATCCACCCCAACACATAAACCTGAAGAAATTAAAAACATATCCCTACAGCATTATCTGTAACAAAAGATTGAAATGGAGGTCCAAAATAAAGGTCCATAATACAATGTCTGAACTGTATTATATCCATAACATGAAATACAATTAACTGTTTAAAAAAATCTTAGAAAGATACCTAGAACATACTACTAAGTTTGGGGAAAAAAGCAAACTGCAGAAAGATATTTATATAGTACACATGTTTTTTAAATGCACACACAATATTACTATATAATTCTTATGGGTACACATTAGTATACATACAGAAAAGGGTTGGAATAATATACAGTAATATAATACTCTTAACTCCAGGGCAAGTGGGAAAGGGACCAGGTACCATTGATTGATGACCTAACACAGATTATGCCATTATGCCACTTAAAATCTAGCCACAAGGAGTCAGCAGGTGGAATGGTGGTTGAGGTGCTGGACTCCCGCATGGCCAACCACAGTTCAAGTCCCAGACCTGGCAGCTTGCTTTCTCACTCTCCACCCCTCCTGCCCCGTGTCTCTCTCAGGTGAGTGTGCGTGCCCTGTAGCAAACTGTAAAATAAAAATGATAAATAAAATTAAATACTATTTTTTTTTAAATAGAGATTTCTGGTATAAGGCACAAGTGCTCATCAGAGAGATAGAAAGTGAGAAATCATCCCCTCATGGGAGATAGCCATGCCGGAATCCCTTCTCCTCCATTCTCCTCTCGAGATCTTGGGAGTGCATGCACATATGCCTGGTGTGACTTTGAAACAGCGGAACCTGGGACTCGAATGGCAGTCAACTACATGGGAGTCCAGTGATGTAACCATTATGCCATCTGCTGGTCTCAAGTAATTTTTTTTTAATCGAGTCACAACATCTTTTTTATATCTTTTTATCAGATACCTAAAATAATGCTACTCTGCTTTTAAAAGCTGAAAAGAATCATTTAATTCACACAGTCAGCTACAAAAACTTCACTAGGGTTATGACAGAATCTGAACAAAAATTCCTTTTGATTTAATAAATAAGTTAATATATTAACTCGTTCAATTATTTCTAGGGTATAGACTTTCTAGGGTAAAAAATAATCTCTTCTTGGGACCAACAGAAGGCGTAATGGTTATATTGCTGGAATCCCATGTAGTCGACTGGGTTTGAGTCCTGGACCCGGCAGCTTAAAACTCACACCAGGTGGGGCCGCCCAGCAGGTGGCGTGGTGGTTAAGGGCACTGGACTCACATAGACAATTGTGGTTTGAGTCCAGGCCCTGGCGGCTTGCTTTCTCATTTTCCCTCCCTCTCTCTCTTTTTCTTTCTCACTCTGTCCCTCTCTATTCAAAATTAAAAATGAATAAACTTAAATAATTCTATAAAAAAAAATTCAAGCTGAGTGCATGTGTGTGTGCCCAAAATCCGGAGAGGAGAATGGAGAAGGGATTGCAACATGGCCATCCTCCCTGGGGGGTGATTTCTCACTTTCTGTCTCTGTCTCTCTGGTGAGTGCAAACGCCCTATAGCAAAAATCTCTCTTTAAAAAAAAAAAATAGTAATAATCTCTTTTCTCCCACGGGACCAAAATTTAACTATCAGGTACTTCCAAATAATTTCAACTTTTCATACATTCCCATGATTTTGATGCCCCAGATTTCTTAATTTCTCTCAATCAAGATGTTTCAAAGATAAAACTGCCTACTCCCTATATCTAGTTTTCCAACTTGCTCTTTCCCCTTACATCTACACTTCCTCATTTTTGCCATTTCAGAAAGTTATGTCTAACCACTCATAACAGAAATCTGGAGGTCATATACAATTTCTTCTCTTTTCTTCACTTACAGCACCCTATACTAACTCCTATACTATTTACAAAATAAATCTTGAGGGAGTCAACCGGTGGTGGTGGTAGAGGTGCTGCACTCCAACATAGCTGGCTGTGGTTCAAGCCCCAGATCTGGTGGCTTGCTTTCTCACTTTCCCTTACTCTCTCTCTCTGGTCAAATAAAAAATAATAAAATTCCTCTTTTACCCATCTGTACAGATACCTCACTAGTCATAGAAATCTAGTATTTTTCTGCTATACTACTGGTATCACCTACTAATTTCACCAGAATATCTAAAAATCTTTTTAAAAGTTAAATCAGACTACACCATTTACTTCTTTGGCTTTCCAGTGTACTTGGGGAAAATACACAATTCAGTCTTTCCCTGAACTTTAAGACTTCTGCCAAATTTGATCACTGTCCACAATTCAGACTCACTTCTATTCTTCATACCTTGCTCATTAAGCTTCAGCTAAACTGTGCTTTCTTCTGGTCCATCAAAGGGTCCAAGCTACTCTTTCTCACAGGTTCTTTGTATATGCTTTTCCCCTGCCTAAAAGGCTTCTTGCCACACTTCTCTTTCATGTCTCAGTTCAAATGTCACTCTCTCAAAGATCTTTCTGTGTCAAACAGTCCACTAACCCATCCCAGGTCTAAATTAGGTCTTACCAGTTAATACTCTTCATCATCATACATATTTCCTCAGCTACACTTATCAAGCTTATAACTATGTTTACTTATTTATTTGTAATCTGAGTCCTTCAGTAGACTGCATACTACATAAGAACAAAGACCTGTCCTAATTGCCTCTCACTGTATCCCATAAACTTAATGTAGGATCCAGACAATATTTAATAAATAAATATTTTTTTCTCAGAGAGAACCACCATTCTGGGTTGTTTTTTTAAGTGGGTTTTTTTTTTTATTCCAATAAATTCTAGCTCTATCTTCCTGTGTGCCCTAGGAAAAACATTTCATTCAAGTCTTGTTTTCCCATTATAATATGAAATTAAAATAACTTCTTTTAAAAAAGGAGATTTTTGCTATAGGACGTGTGCACTCATTGGAATGAACAGAGACAGAAAGACAAAAAGTGAGAAGTCACCCCCTCACCCGAGTCAAGGGATTGGCCACACCACAAATCCCTTCTCCATTCTCCTCTCAGGATCTTGGGCACACACGCACACACAGCCAGCATGAGTTTGAAACGACCAGGTCCGGGACTCAAACCACGATCAGTGACGTAATCATTACTCAATCTGCTGGTCCTAGAATAAATTTTTCAAAAGATAAAACAACCTAAAATAAAAATATCTCTGCCCTATGTCTTTGATCATTTTTTTATTTTGTCTCTATTCATCTACATAATTATAATTAGTAACATGACCTGATCTTAGTCCCTAATAAAATGTTATTCCTGTGCTCCCCTAAACCAAAGAGGCTAAATAAACCAATAGTTCCTTTTATACACACAGCTTAAAAATGACAACAAAAGTAAATTTCAACTACATATATTGATTTGGATAAAACTCAAAATATTCATTTATTCTTATGACCACTGAGTATTACAAATCTATGATCTGGTATAATGACTTTTAGATAACAAATCTCCCCTCATGTTTAAACATGATGGAGAGCTTTAAAATAAATATTATCTTTTTTACATAACTTCAAATGTTCCATGATTAAGACCTTATGTCACCTAAAGAAATAATACTTGCAAGGTCGGCAGCACGCGCTGGAGTCCCACATAGCCAACCACGGTTTGAGTCCCAGACCTGGCGGCTTGCTGTCTCTCTTGCTCTCACTCTGTCCCTCTCTGGTCAAATTAAAATAAGTAAATAAATAAATAAAGTTAAAAGAGAGCATTCCCTTAAGGGAAGAAAAAAAAGTACTTGCATCAATAATCAAATGAGACCACAGATTCAAAAGTGCTAGACTTCAAGCACTAAGTACCTATTTCTCTAATATACAATATTTCTCTAATATAGATCATTAAATAAAAATCTATTGCCTTGGACTGGCTCCAGGCCTAGCTCCATTAGTCATGATGGGTCTTTGGGAAGCTATAACCCATATGGCAACCTCCCAATTCATGTCCTCCCCCCGCAGCTTGAAAAACATGCCAGGCACATCCGTGTGGGTGCCCAAAGTCCAGAAAGGACAAGGAAGTATAGGGGAAGGGATTGTGGCATGGCTATTTCCTAAGGTGCATCCTCCCTCTCTCCCTCCCCTCTCTCTTTCTTTCTCCCCCCTCTTTCTCTCTAGAAAGCATATGTGCCCTCTGGCAAATCAAAGGGAAAAACATGTATTGCCTCTTTCATAAAACTCAAAACTCATGATAATTTTTACCAGAATTTTTCCTTATGACATGTGCTTCAGAGGTTTCACTGACTACTTTCAAAAATCAAAGGAATATAAACAGAACATGGAGAACACAAAGGAAATATTTTTTCTCCCTTAATAGACAAATTTTAGGAGTAAAGAGACAATTCTACCTATCATCTACAATTCAATGCAGTTTTTATTTTTTTAATTATCTAGTAAATATTTAAAGCTCTTTTTTTTTTGAGAGGTTTTTTCGCTATAGGGCACACACACTCGCCAGACAGACAGAGAAAGACATAGAGACAGAAAGCGAGAAATCACCCCCTAGGGGGGATGGTCACGTCGCAATCCCTTCTCCTCCATTCTCCTCTCGGGATCTTGGGCACGCACGCATACGCGCCCGGCGTGAGTTCTAAGCCACCGGGTCCAGGATGTGATCCGCAGTCAACTATGTGGGAATCCAGCGACATAGCCATTACACTAACTGCTGGTTCCCTAAATATTTAAAGCTCTTTTAAATGAGCCCGAAGCAAAAAAGGTACTTAAGTCTCATTTCACTTATCTTTTTTATTTAACCTCTTCATGCTTTGAGTTCATTGTCTCTGGTTTCGTCACATATAATATGGTGGTATCACTCTCATCACAACTATCTTGATGTAGATAATAAATCTTGTAACATCTTAAATGTTATTATTACCCATTTTGCAAATCATCAAACTATCCCGTATAATCAGGTAAATTTCCTATGATACACTGCTGTTAGGTAACAAACCACAAGCCTGTACCAAAGGCCATATACTCTTCACTATACTACTGGGTTGTCGGAAAAGTCGTGTACATTTTTGCACAGAAAAACATGCCTTGACTTTTCTGACAATCCAATATGTTATCTCTCTTTTTTATTTTTAAAGATGTATTTAGGATGAGCAGGTGGCATAATGGTTAAGTCGCTGGACTCCCATGTAGCTGCCTAAGGTTCAAGTCCCTGACCTGGCGACTTAAAACTCACGCCAGGCATGCCCAAGATCTCAAAAAGAGAATCAAGGAGAAGGGATTACAGCATGGCCAATCTTCCTGGGGAGGGTGATATCTTGCTTTCTGTCTCTATATCTCTCTGTCTCTCCAGCAAGCATGCACACCCTATAGAAAAAAATCTCTCCAAAAACAATTTGGCTATCAGAGATCACTAGTAATCTCAAAAGAACAGATCCGGTACTGAATTGAGAGTGCAAATCAGAGAGTAGATGTCTTTCAAGTATGTAGAAAAGAAAGAAAAACATAATGTATAAAAGATGAAGAGGTTCTGGAGAACAGAACACTTAGCATACTTGTAGGATAATAAAGGAGTCAGCAGAGGAAAGTTTGTGAAAACATAAATCCTTCTAGCCATTATGAGATGAGTATCATAATGAAATTACTGTACCAGTAAACAATTCATGATGGTCCACACCAACAGGCAAAGAACTGTAGCCGCAATTAACTGAGCAACTACTACTGTCCAGTTGCATACCTTATGTTATTTTCAATCCTGACTTTAGCAATATGAGAAAAGCATACTTTTTTTTTTTCCAGATTTTTGCCATAAGGCACATGTGCTCATAGGAAAGAGACAGAGAGGGAAAGTAAAAGATCATTGAGGAATGGCCACACCACAATCCTTTCTCCTACAGTCTCCTCTCAGGACTTTGGGCACACACACACACATGCCCGGCATGATTTTCTGGCTACTGGGTCCAGGACTCAAACTTCTGTCGGTCACATGGGAGTTCAGCACCTTTATCACCACACCACCTGCTAGCCCCCAAATGCAGGCATAATTATAATCATTTGTCAAATATAATTATAAACTAAAGCTCAGGAGCCCAAGTGATTTGACTAAGATAATAAATTGGTTAATTTGAAGCAAAAAAAAAAAAAAAAATGCCAGAAGGCACATGTACCCAGGAGAGAGCACAAAGCACCCCTTAATAGAGGGTGGTCATACTGTAATCCTTTTACCTCCATTTCTTCATGCCAATGGGATTTGGGTACACATGCATCAAGCTATGTTTTCTTTTTTGCTTGTTTTTTCTTTTTTTGTTTTTGGTTTTTGCCATAGGGCATGTACACTCGCTAGAGAGGAACAGAGAGGGAATGTGAGAAATTGCCTCTCAGGGAGGATGGCCACACCATAATCCCTTCTCCTCCTTTCTCCTCTCAGGATTTTGGGCACCTACCAACATGCCTCAGTTTGTTTCAAACCACCAGGTCTGGGACTAGAACCACGGCCACCTATGTGAGAATTCAGCTCCTTAACCACCACGCCACCTGTAGGCCCTCAATTTTTTAAGCCACCAAAGCGTGCATAAGAACCACAGTCAGTCATTTGGGGATCTAGTTCCCAGTGCATAGGATTTAACCCATACACTTCAGGGCCAATCATAGAGAAATTATTTTCTGAAAGTTTTATTGAAACATAGTTTACATATACTACAATTTACTTCAAGTAAAAAGTCTGATCAATTTTTGTAAATGTACACACTCATGCAACCATCACCAAAATCTAATTTTAAAAGGGTCTGTCACTCCAAAGTTCCTTCACAGGCAGGGCATATTTGTGTTTTGGGGTTTTTGTTTTTTGTTTTGAGAGGTTTTTGCTAAGGGCCCGTGTGCTCACCAGACAGACAGAGAGACAGAGAGACAGAAAGTGAGAAATCACCCCCCCAAGGGGGATGGCCACGCCACAATCCCTTCTCCACTCAATATCTTGGGCACGCACGCACACACGCCCGGCATGAGTTTTAAGCCACCGGGTCTGGTACGCGAACCGCGGTCAACTACATGGGAGTCCAGCAAGATAGCCATTATGCTAACTGCTGATACCTTGGGTGTTTTTTTTGTTTGTTTTTAAGAGAGATTTTTGCTATAGGGCACGTGTGCTCACTGGAGAGAGACAGAAAGAAAGAAAGAAATCACTCCCCCCAGGGGGAAACGGCCCCGCCACAATACCCTCTCCTCCATTCACCTTTCTTTCAGAATCTTGGGCATACATGCACCCACCTGGTGTGAACTTCCAGCCGCTGAGTCCAGGACTCAAGCCATGGCTGAGTACATGGGAGTCCAGCCCGTCTCCTCCATTCTTCTCTCAAGATTTTGGGTATACATACTTGCTGGGCCACTCACTGGGTCTGGGACTCTTTAACAGCGGAGTATAACCATGTGAGATCCAGTCTGCTGGCCAAGGCAGGGCATACTTGAACCTGAATCTATTTGACTCCAAACTCCTGTCATATTACAAAGCCCTTAGGTAACACTCAGATAAAGAAATAGCTTTATAAACTACAAAATTGCTTCCCTGACAATCTTCTTAGTTCTCATTAGTTCCCTTTTTTTTTTTTTAAAGAATGATATTTTTGCGGGAACCAACAGGTGACATTTTGGTTAAGGTGCTGGACACTCCCACATGGCCAACTACTGTTCGAGTCCTGGACCTGGTGGTTAGCTTTCTCACTTTTCCTTTCTCTTTCTGTCTCTCTCTCAGGTCAAATTAAAATTAAATGAATGAATAAATAAAATTAAATAATCTTTGAGGGGATAAAAGATATTTATATAGATATTTATAGATACTTATAAGGGAACATGCGCTCGCCAGAGAGACAGAAAGACAGGAAGCGAGAAATCACTGCCCAGGGGAGATGGCCATACCGCAATCCCTTGTCCTCCATTCTCCTCTCGGGATTTTGGGCACGCATGTGTGCCTGACATAAGTTTCGAGCCGCCAGATAAAGGACTCAAACCACAGTCAACTACATGGGAGTCCAGTGACCTAATCATTACACCACCTACTGGTCCCAAGTTTCCCCTTTATATGTGAGGTCACCATATCTCCAGAAATGCACCTCCATCCTATGACCTCATCAAATTCATAAGTTTACTAAAATTTGAAAGTATGTCCCCTTAAGTCATAGCATAAGTACTTGGGGTGGAAGAGACACTATTACAAATACTATGTAGTCTTTTTGTTTTTTCTTTTTTTAATTGTCAAAGCATATATATGCTTGCCAGAGACAGGCAGAGAAACCAATTTAAAAAAAAAACATGATATGTAGTCACACCACAATCCCTTCTCCTCCAACACTCCATCCTGCCAAGATTTGGGGAATACACTTGCACACACATGCACCTGGAGTGTTTCTAAAGCCACCAAGAACAGAATTTGAACCGTGGTTTACCATGTGGGATCTGTTTCCCTAATCCACTGGCCCACAGGGTTACCCATGTAGGGTCTTTTTAAAAATGTAAGAGGAGTGGGACCAGCAGTTAGCGTAATGGCTATGTCGCTGGACTCCCACATAGTTGACCACAGTTCGAGTCCTGGACCCAGTGGCTTAAACTCACGCCAGGCACATGTGGGCGCGTGCACAAGATCCCAAGAGGAGAATGGAGGAGAAGGGATTGCGACGTGGCCATCCTCCCAGGAGGTGATTTCTTGCTTTCTGTCTCTCTGTCTCTATCTGGCGAGTGCACATGCCCTATAGCAAAAACCTCTCCCCCACACACACAAAAAAAGAGTTACCTAAGGGAAAGACAACTGAACATTTAAGTCCAGAAGAAAGGAAGGATGAAAACTGCCAAATAAGGATGGAAAAGGCGATATAAAAATAGAGAGAACATGGAATAACAGAACTCAGGAGTTTGGGTGACGGAAGAGGGACTAACTCAAACAGAAGTTTCTTTCTTATGAGCCATGTAAAACTGGAGGCACAGGATGGAATGACTTCTTAGGTGGGAGTTTACATTTATTTGGATTAAAAAAGAAAAACAGGACTAGGACCAGCAGTTAGTGTAATGGCTATGTCACTGGACTCCCATGTAGTCTACCGTGGTTCAAGTCCCAGACCCAGTGGCTTAAAACTCACGCCAGGCACGTGTACGTGCGTGCCCAAGATCCCGAGAGGAAAATGGAGGAAAAGGGACTGCAGTGTGGCCATCCCCCCTGGGGGGTGATTTCTCGCTTTGTCTGTCTCTGGCTGGCGACTGCACACACACTATGGCAAAAACTTCTCAAAAAAAAAAAAAATACAGAACTATGCGGTATTAAAACAGATGAGCAAAAATAAAATAAAATGAGACAATGTTCATAGTAGTCAAAATTGTAAAGCTACAGTATATAGTAATGATTTTAAAAACTAAACAAGGAGACCAGCAGGTGGCATGGTGGTTAACACGCTGGACACTCCCACATGGCTCACCATGGTTCGAGTCCTGGATCTGGTGGCTTGCTTTCTCGCTTCTCCTTTTTCTCTCCCTTCCTCCCTCCCTCGTCTATCTGTGTGTGTGAGTGTGTGTGTGTGTGCATGTGCGTGTGCGTGTGTGTGTGCGCCTCTGTCTGGTCAAATTAAAATAAATGAATGAATAAATAAAATTAAATAATTCTTTAAAAATACTAATTAAACAAGATCAAATTTTTCATTACTTTGAAAACAATTACAAACTTCAAGAACATAAAAGAATTCAGATAACATGTCTTAGCCAAAAATAATTCAAGTAATTTAAAATAACTAAGATAGGATGAGCTTAGAGAAAGTAAATACAAATCTAAAACAAGAGAATAAAAACCAAAATTTCCTTTCACTTAAATTATCACTTATACTCAAATCTTTATTGGTTCTATTGAACTAGGGACCAGCAGTTGGCGTAATGGCTATGTCGCTGGACTTCCATGTAGTCAACCACGGTTCGCGTCCCGGACCCGGTGGCTTAAAACTCATGCTGGGCACATGTGCGTGCGTGCCCAAGATCCCGAGAGGAGAATGGAGGAAAAGGGATTGCGGTGTGGCCATCCCCCCTGGGGGCTGATTTCTCGCTTTCTGTCTCTTTGTCTCTCTCTGTCTGTCTGGTGAGCGCACGCGCCCTACAGCGAAAACCTCTCCAAAAAAAAAAAGAAATCTGGTCTTTATCAACCTATCGATATTAAAGAAAAGGGCTAAATGCTCTACCAATACTTTAGTAATGTTTCAAGAAGAATAAAAATTACTTGTACTGGGACCAGCAGGTGGTGTAATGGCTATGCCACTGGACTGCCATGTTGACGGTGGTTCAAGTCCTGGGCCCAGTGGCTTAAACTCACACTGGGCATGTGTGTGCGTACCCAAGATCCCAAGAGAATGGAGGAGAAGGGATTACAACGTGGCCATCCCCACTAGGGGGTTATTTCTTGTTTGTATTTTGTTGTTGTTGTTATTGTTGTTGTTTTTTTGGAGAAGTTTTTGCTATAGGGCACGTGCACTCACCACATGCTCACCAAAGACAGACCATTTTTTTTCCAAAAAAAAATAATAATAACTTGTACTAATAAAACAAGTGTGCAAAAAGTTTTAAAACCAGATCTATTGGGACCACCAGGTGGCGTGGTGGTTAAGGTGCTGGACACTCCCAAATGGCCAACCATGGTTCAAGTCTCAGACCTGGCAGCTTCCTTTTTCACTTTCCCTCTTTCTCTCTCTGTGTCTCTCTCGTCAAACTAAAAATAAATGGACGAGTAGATAAAATTAAATAAATATTTTTTAAAAACAGATCTATTAAATATTCATTACCTATTTCTCCTAATATCTGAAGTTTATCATAAATTACTTTTTTCCCTCTAAGTTTCTTTCTTTAATTAGAGAGAGAAACAGAAAGAGAGCCATCAATCCACAACAGGGTCTTGCCACATCGTGATCCTCCCCTGTTCTTACAACCAGCCAGGATCTCAGGAAGACCTTAGTTCATGTCAACCCAGGATCTGAACCCTGGGTTCTTCCATATGGCTCCAGTATCTCCCACTGGCATCCTACCATCTGTGATTCTGGGCTTTAAATCATCTTGCAATAACAAATATGAATACTTACAGCACAACGACCACATCAGTAAAAAACCCCAACTATCATACCCTTCTTTCAAATGAAATTCTTTTTCTTTAAAGATTTTTCCCCTAGGGCACATGTACTCACTGGAAACAGAAAGAGAGGGAAAGTGAGAAATCATCCCCAAAGGAGGATGACCACAGCACAATCCTTTCTCCTCAATTCTCCTCTTGGGATTTTGGGTACATGCACACACTCATATGGTGTGTTTCTCAAGCTGTGGGTCCAGGACTAAACTGTAAAGTCGGTAATGTGGCATCCAGCGCCTTTAACCATCCAGCGCCTTTAACCTACTAGTCCCTCACAATTAATTTTTTTTTAAATGGTATTACTTCTAGGCCAAAATGTGCAACACAACACTCCATGATGCTGAGGTCACAACATGACAAGGTAGCATTCAGGCTTGCATCTCAAGGTCTCTCTATACACGTCGTGGCTGAAGGAGGCAAGACCACAGTAGATCACCTGTCAGGGTACCTGTGTCTCTTCCTCTCTTGTGAAAGGGAGAGAGAGAGAGAGAAAGAGAAAGGAAGAAAGAAGCTGGAAAAAAATTTACTTCTAATTTTCAAAGGACTATTAGGAAGTTAAAAATATACCATCAATAGATCTTAAATATAGGGGCCAGTAAGTAGCATGGTAGTTAAAGTGCTGGACTCTCACATGGTCGAGCATAGAAGTATAGGAGTCAGGGCCAGTAGGTGGGTAGCATGGTGGTTGAGACTGAACTCCCATATGGCTGACTGTGGTTCTAGTCCTAGACCTGGTGGCTTGCTTTCCCACTTTCTCTCTCTCTCTCTCTCTCTCACTCTGTCCCTCTCTTATCAAATTTAAATAAATAAATAAATAAATAAATAAATAAATAAATAAATCTTCTTTTAAAAAGGTGATACATTGGGACCAGCAGTTGGAGTAATGGCTATGTCACTGTACTCCCATGTAGTCAACTGCGGTTCGAGTCCTGGACCCAGCAGCTTAAACTCACGCTGGGCATGTGTGCATGCGTGCCCAAGATCCCAAGAGAAGAATGAAGGAGAAGAGATTGCGGCATGGCCATCACCCCAGGGGGTGATTTCTCACTTTCTGTCTGTCTCTCTTTCTGGCAAGCGCATACGCCCTATAGCAAAAACCTGTCCAAAAATAAAAAAATAAAAAATAAAAGGTGAAACATTAAGATGATCATTTAAACATGATTAATTAATAATGCTACCAAGAGGGGCCGGCAGGTGGCATGGTGACTGAGGCACTGGACTCCCACATGGCTAACCACAGTTTGAGTCCCAGACCTAAAGACTTGCTTTCCTACTTTCTGTCTCTCTCTGCTCAAATTAATAATTATAATAAATTATGTAAAATAATTCTTTTTTATTAATTATTTCTTTATATTGTTATCTATTTTTAAATTTTACCAGAGAGAATGTGAAAAAGCAAGCCACCAGGTTCAGGACTCAAAACACAGTCAGCCACATGGGAGTGCAACACCTCAACCACACCACCAGTCAGTCCCTGAAATAAAATAATTCCTTTAAAAAAAAATCCTTTCTTTTAAAAAAATAATAATAATGCTACCAAGAAACTATTTGATGGTGGCCTCCATGTAGATGTTCCTCCTATCTCTATCTTAACAAAAGAAATCTTTAGATTACAAAAATAATGTTTCAATATCAGGTTGATTGCTCCACAAAGCTGACCCACAGGGTAAAGTTCCAGCTTTGCATGCAGACACCTCCCTGACACACAAGGAACATATGCCCATGATATACTGTGTAAAGCTGAGAGTGGATTGCAGTGTCAGTGTTGCTAGCTCTCTCTCCCTCTGTCTTGCTCATGGAAGAAACAGACTTTTTTTTTTCTTATTTTTTTAAGGGTACAAATAAAAAATTTGAAATTCCAACTCTGTAAAATAGAATTTTCTTGCTGATATACAAGCCAAATTTAAAAGCAAGCTGTAATTGTTACCAGGAGTCCCATAGTTCAAATTTAAGAATAATCCAACATCAGTTTTTCTGACATTTTAAGATTACATATTGGAGTTCTGCATAAGAACTTTTTAATAAAATCTGGGGACCCACAGATGGCATAATGGTTATGTGGCTAGACTCCCACATAGTCAACCGCAATTCGAGTATCGTACCCGGTGGCTTAAAACCTCATGCCAAGCACATGTGCCAAGGTCCCCAAGATCCCGAGAGGAGAATGAAGGCGAAGGGATTGTGGCATGGCCATATCCCCTGGGAAGTGATTTCTCAATTTCTGTCTGTTTCTCTCTGTCTCTCTGGCAAACATACAACCCTATATCAAAAATTAAAAAAAAAAATAAAACAAAAAAAAAATTTTAGATCTGAATATTTCAAAATTCCTATTCAAGTCTAAAGTACTGACTCTATGCTCTGACAGGAACAGATGAACATTAACCAACCGAAATTTTTAAAAATAAAATAAGGGAAAATGTGTGGACTGAAAGCAATCTATTTATTTCTTAAAGTAAAATGTTCTACCAAAAATACTGTTTGAGAATCCAATGAGAGGGAACCAGCAGTTAGCGTAATGGCTATGTCGCTGGACTCCCACGTAGTCGACCGTGGTTCGTGTCCCGGACCCGGTGGCTTAAAACTCACGCTGGGCGCGTGTGCATGCGTGCCCATGATCCCGAGAGGAGAATGGAGAAGGGATTGCGGTGTGACCATCCCCCCTGGGGGGTGATTTCTCCCTTTCTGTCTCTATGTCTCTCTCTGTCTGTCTGGCGAGCGCACACGTCCTATAGCGAAAATCTCTCAAAAAAAAAAAAAAAATACAGGTAGAGAATCCAATGAGAGATAAAGAATTCTGGCTCTCCTTGCATTCCTTTAAAAAATTCACTGAAAATGCCAAAGCCTGGGCTTAACAGGTGGTACAGTGGTTAAAACTCTGTATTTCCACACGGTCAACGGAGGTCCGAGTCACAGATCCAAGTGGCTTGAAAAATCACACAGGTGTGTTCAAAATCCCAAGAGAATGGAAGAGAAGGAACTGTGAGGCCATCCCATCTGGGAACATGATTTCCAACTTTCCCTTTTTTTTTGGAGAGGTTTTTGCCAAAGGGCGCGTGCGCTCGCCAGACAGACAGAGAGAGAGAGAGAGACTGAAAGCAGGAAATCACCCCCCAAGGGGGATGGCCACGCCACAATCCCTTCTCCTCCATTCTCCTCTCGGGATCTTGGGCACGCACACACACGCACCCGGCGTGAGTTTAAGCCACCGGGTCCGGGACTCAAACTGTGGTCAACTTCCCCTTTCACTGTCTCTCTCTTAATGGGTGCATTTGCCCTGTAAAATAGAATTTTCTTGCTGGTAGACAGGCAAAATAAATAGTAAGCTGTAATTGTTACCCAGAGTATCACAGTTCAAATTTAAGGATCATCATTTTAGGGGTTTTTTTGGGTTTTTTGTTTCTTGGGGGTTTTTTTAGCAAAAACCTAAAAAAAAAGAAAAGAAAAAGAAGAAAATACGAAAGTGTTCCTATAATAAATGTCATTTTTTAAAAGAATTATTTCATTTTATTTATTATCATTTGATTTGATAAGAGAGCAAAAGTCACCAAGGTCAGAACTCAGACCGCGGCTGGCCATGTGGGAGTCCAGCAACCCAACCACCCCGTCATCTGCTGTTCCCAACAAATGTAATTTAATAGAAAGTGATGTATGCTAAAGATTGTCAAATCAGGGGACCAGCAGTTAGCATAATGGCTATGTCACTGAACTCCCATGTAGGGCAACCACAGTTCGAGTCCCGGACCTAGCAGCTTAAACTCATACCGGGCGTGTGTGCATGCGTGCCCAAGATCCCAAGAGGAGAATGGAGGAGAAGGGATTGTGGCATGGTCATCCCCCTTGGGGAGTGATTTCTCGCTTTCTGTCTCTGTCTTTCTGGTGAGCGCCCACACCCTATAGCAAAAACCTCTCAAAAAAAAAAAAAAGATTGTCAAATTAGGTGGAGACCGATAGTAGTGTCCAGAAAGACAAAAAAATAAAAAATTTCTAATTATACCACACGTTTTGACAACAAAAATAAGAGTTCCGGTATTTCATACACATTCTTTCAATTGTTGTTATACCAGAGTATCTGATTAAAGGCAAACATTCACTTTGTCTCAAATACCTTAAGTCTGCATACTTTTGTACCTTAATGGGCAAAACACAATAAAACTTAAAATATGAACACTGTTTTACAAAGATAGTATGACAAACTCCATAGTCACTCCAAAGTCTGAAATGTTCATATGTCAACATCTGCATGCTATCTTAGTGATTGAGGGTTCTCACTGCAACATGGAAGAAAGCCTAGCCCATGATGTTACATAAAAGTAGAACACAGCAAAGTAGGGACCACTTTGGGGCCAGCCAATGACATGGTGGTTAAGGTGGCTGATCCTACATGGCCGACGGTGCAGTTTGAATCTCAGACCCAGCAGCTTGAAGAAGGCAGTGGATGCATGTGTATACATTCCTAAAATCCCAAAAGGAAAAAGATTTGCGGCATGGTCATCCTTCTTGAGGGTTGCTCACTCGCTCGCTTGCACTCTCTCTCTCGCACTCACACATGTCCTACATCAAATTTTTTTTTAAAGTAGGGAACACCTTGTATCTTTACCCCAACTATTTAAACAGCTAGGTGGGAAGGGAGAGGGCTACACACTAAGGATGCACTAAAGAAAAATGCCATAAATATGCAAAATATATTTGTAACTGAAAATACTTTGCAAACACATCTGAAAGCACCTAATTTACATAAAGGGCTCAATAAGTGTTAGTATAATAAAATCACTTAGTCAAGGTCAATTAAAAAGTATCACGTTGGGACCAGCAGTTAGCATAATGGCTATGTTGGTGGACTCCCATGTGGTCGACTGCAGTTCAAGTCCTGGATCCGGTGGCTTAAACTCACGCTGGGCGCGTGTGCGTGTGTGCCCAAGATCCCAGAGGAGAACGGAGAAGGGATTGCGGAGTGGCCATCCCCCCGGGGGTGATTTCTCGCTTTCTATCTCTGTCTTTCTGGCGAGCGCACGTGCCCTATAGCAAAACCCCTCCCCCCCAAAAGAAAAGAAAAAAAAAAAAGATAGATATAGATATATAGATATAGATAGATATAGATATAGATATAGATATAGATATAGATGTTATCTGGGGCCAGCAGGTGGCGTGGTGGTTAAGGTACTGGACTCCCACATGGCCTACCAGTTCACACCCCAGACTTGATATCTGCCTTTCTGTCTCAATCTCGCTCTCTGGTCAAATAAAAAAATAAATTAATACATTAAATAAATAATACTTATATAATCAAGTTATCATCATCTTACTGTCTAGCACATTATAGTACCATTAGTTGGTCTTTCTAAGAAAGCAAATCTTTAATTCTGGGCTAATCATTAAGCAAAACAAGAATTATATTTTGGTATTATTTTAAAGAATCACTGCTTTCCATTAGTACACATGTAAATACTGGCATTAAAGGAAAGTTATGCCTAGACATTCTATTGTACTTCATCTCCAAGTATCTATTAAGAACAAAGGAAAAGGCCAGCAGGTGGTATGGTGGTTAAGATGCTGGACTCCCACATGCCCAACCACAGTTGGAGTCCCAGACCTGGCAACCTGAAGAACACAGTCAGAGGGTGCATGTGCACATATTCCTAAAATCCCAAAAGGAGAAAGGCAGGAGAAAAGGACTGCAACATGATTATCCCTCCTGGGGGTTGCTTTCTCAATGTCTCTTTCTCTCTTGCCCTCTCGGACCTCCAGGCATTGGATCCTACATGACCAGTATCACGGTTCACAACCCAAGCCCAGGGCTTAAAAAAATCCCTCCAGGCAGGATCAGCAGTTGGCATAATGGCTATGTCACTGGACTCCCATGTAGTCGACCGCGGTTCAAGTCTGGACCCCGTGGCTTAAACTCACGCTGGGTGCACGTGCATGCGTGCCCAAGAGCCCGAGAGGAGAATGGAGGAGAAGGGATTGCAGCGTGGCCATCCCCCCTGGGGGGGCGATGTCTCGCTTTCTATCTCTCTCTCTCTGTCTGTCTGGCGAGTGCATGCGCCCTATAGCAAAAACCTCTCAAAAAAAAAAAAAAAAGGGACCAGCAGTTAGCGTAAGGGCTATGTCGCTGGACTCCCATGTAGTCGACCGCGGTTCAAGTCTGGACCCCGTGGCTTAAACTCACGCTGGGTGCACGTGCATGCGTGCCCAAGAGCCCGAGAGGAGAATGGAGGAGAAGGGATTGCAGCGTGGCCATCCCCCCTGGGGGGGCGATGTCTCGCTTTCTATCTCTCTCTCTCTGTCTGTCTGGCGAGTGCATGCGCCCTATAGCAAAAACCTCTCCAAAAAAAAAAAAAAAAAAATCACTCCAGGCACAAACGCACACATATCCAAAATTCTGGAGGAGAAAGGATTGTGTCATGGCCATCTTTTCAGAGTGGGGGGAGGCTTTTTTTCTCTGCCGAGCACATACACTCTCCAGCAAAAGACTTAAATAAATAAAAATACAGTTGGTAAGTGTAGTTCTTTCTAAAAAAAGAGAACTCAATAAGGTTCATGCATTTTGCACTTGCTTACACACTGTTCTCTAAGTAGGAAAAGACCACAGGCTAAAAAGATTCTAACCTTGGATTATTTCCTAGATTTATAAAATGATCATATTATTCTACTGAAAGCGAGGATAGCATAGTTGCTGAAATTAGGCCCTGTAATCAAATTGCTAAGGCTCAAATCCTTGCTCTACCAAATACTTGCTAAGTATCTTCCTATGCCTGTTGCTTTCTCTGCAAATTGGAATAAAAACAGTATGTATCGGGACCAGCAGTTGTCGTAATGGCTATGTTACTGGACTCCCATGTAGTTGACCATGGTTCAATCCCGGACCTGGTGGCTTAAACTCTTGCAAGGCGCATGTGCATGCGTGCCCAAGATCCCAAGAGGAGAATGGAGAAGAGATTATAGCATGGCCATCCTCCCTGGGGGGTGATTTCTCGCTTTCTGTCTCTCTGTCTCTTCTTGTTCTGTCGAGTGGACCCACCCTATAGCAAAAACTCCAGAAAGAGAAAAACAAACATATGTATCTTTATCACTGAGTTTTTGCAAGGATTAAGTTACTTAATATGTGTTAAAAATTGTTTTAAATGGGGCCGATAGGTGGCATGATGGCCCACATGGCCGGTCCCAGTTCAAGTTCTGAAGCTGGCGACTTGCTTTCTCTCTCTCTCTCACTCATTAACTCACTCTGTCCTTCTCTGGTCAATTGAAAATAAGTAAATATGGGCCAGCAGGTGAAGTAGTGGTTGGGGTCACTGGGCTCCCACATGGCCAACTGTGGTTCAAGTTCCGAATCTAACAGTTTCCTTTCTCACTTTCCTTCTCACTTTCCTTCTCTCTCTCTCTCTCTACCCCTCTTTGGTCAAATTAAAATAAATAAAAATTTAAAAAAATTTTTAAATTTAAACAGGTTGATTCTTTTGAAGAGAAAAACAAAAAGACAATTGGTAACATCAAGAAAAAAATTAAATAAATATGTAAATTAAGTTAAATAATACTTTTTTTTAAAATATTGGTTTGGATGGGGCCGGCAGGAAGCATAGTGTTTAAGGCACTGGAGCCCACATGGCCACACAAAGTTCAAGTCCTGGATCTGGCAACTTGTGTGTGTGCACCCAGAATTCCAGGAGAAGAATGGAAGAGAAGGAACTGCAGTGTGGCCATAACCCCGGGGGGTTGATTTCTCACTTTCCCTCCATCTCTCTCGTGAACTCAGGCACTCTGGCATGTTCTTTTTTTCTTTAAAGAATTATTTATTTAATTATTCATTCATTTATTTCAATTTGACCAGAGATAGACACAGAGAACAACAGAGGGAAAGTGAGTAAGCAAGCCGCCAGGTACAGAACTTGAACAGTGGTCAGCCACATGGGAGTGTACAGCACCTTAACCACCATGCCACCTGCTGGTCCCCGGCAAGTATTTAAAAAGAAAAAAAATTGGTTTGGATATATGTTGATAGAATGTAAATGACAG
>NW_006159661.1:416935-418758 GCF_000334495.1 Tupaia belangeri chinensis
TTGGAAATAAATGAACATTTCCATACATTTTTTTTTAAGAATTATTTATTTAATGTCATTATTAATCTTTTTAATTTGACCAGAGAAACAGAGTGAAAAAAAGTGAGAAAATAAGCCACCAGGTTTAGGACTCCAACTGCAGTTGGCCACATGAGAGTCCAGCACCTTAACCTCTATGCCACCTGCAGGTCCCACATTTCCAAGCATTTTTTAAAACTCAGAATTGGGCAGGCATTCAATGAGCAACTAATACATGCTACTCTGATTAACCTGCTATTTCCTAAAATTAAAGGTAGTAATACATGAAAGTGTCCTCTACTGCACCTAGAGTGGTGTAAATTAAATATAAACTGGCATCCTCATATCATCCTTCACAATCCATATTCAGCAAATCCTTATCTTCAATTACCTATCTTTTGATCCATGTGCACTCAATTTAAGTATAAACTATCACACTCCTCTGGCAGAGATCTACAAGTTACAATATCAATTTCCAATGGGCTGAAGAGAAGTAATGTATCCAAAGGGTTGACTTCATTGCTATTTTGTAACTAGTTTCAATTGGAAGAAGGAAAATTTGAAAATTTGACTGGTTATCTTTATTTCATTGTCTAGCACATTAGAGATTGCCTTAAAACCAAAAATTACAAGCATCAAACACACATAGAACTCACTGAAAAATGACTCTTAAGATCGCTCAACACAGAAGATAGAAACTAAAAGAATAACTAGAGTACTGTACTAGGGTCTGAAGAGCACTACAGGAATGGACTCCATGCTCTCCTAAGACAAGACAAGAAAAACCCCTAGCACCCAATAAACCATAGGAACCGACAAAATTTGTGTATTACATCAGGAAATATAGAAAAAGTTCAATGGTTCTTTCCATCTTTCTAATCCCTTCAATCAATTATCCATTGTTAAGGAAGAAAAAATGTTAAAGATGGTTGCATGCATGGTATTTAAAACGAAATAACTTTAATTCCCACTTTGGAACTCTAGAGGGCATCAGAAATATGCCCTCCTTTGCACCACCCCTCCTCCCTGGTAACGTGAGCAGCTGCAGAAGCCCGTCGTCTGGTTGCTGAGGTTGGTATTGCAGCAGCAGTAGCGATGTCTGCAGCGGTGGAAACAGCAGCGCCCACTCCCAGCTGCCTCACCAGCCATTACCCAGGCTGCGCCCCGGGGGCAGCTGCCACCCAAGGGAAAGCTCCTCCCCCTCAAAACAACGGGGAGGGCCAAGTCCCATGGCTGAAAGCCTACAACCTGACAACGTCCTCTAGAATCAGCAAGAAATTAGGGGCAAAGGACTCACAATGGGGGTGTTTTCCTCCTCACTTTCTGCCAAAGATGCACCAGACAGAGCAGAAGGCGATTCCAAGTCCTGGGATAAGAGGAAAAACGAAAAATGGATCAAGAACACCCAACCTGATGGAAGCATCAAGCCCTTTCGGCCAGAAGGAGGCAGAGAAGGGAATAAGAATAAGAGGTCAAGGAGGTTCGGCCCTTCTATTATTACCCCTGCCCGGTATACAATAGCCCCCTCCTCCGAAAGTGAGGCAAAACAACGTGAAAAATAAATACCGACAGCCAAAACAACTCATGTAAAAGGCAAAATCTGGAAGGGAGGAGGGCCTGAGGGCACCAAGCCTGCTACTGCGAAGGGAGGGGGGGAAGGGCAAACGTTGCCTCGACGCCAGCGAGGGATTTGTATTCCCTCCTAAATTTGCCCACCTAGCGTCATCCCCGTCACTCCCCGCACCAGTTCGGAGTTAAGGGGCGGCCCGCGTCACCGCTGGGCCGATATAGCCTGTATCTGCCCG
>NW_006159661.1:419296-419783 GCF_000334495.1 Tupaia belangeri chinensis
GTGGCGCCGCGGCCGAGCCCGGGGAGACCCCGCCCTCCGAGCGCTCATTGGCCGAAGCGGGAGGCGGGCCAGGACGTTTGGGGCACGCCCATTGGTACGGTCGGCCATCCTTCAGGACCCCCCCTCGGTGGGTGGTCTGGACGGTTGTCCGTCAAGCATGGGCCACGCCCTCGGCCCGCTGTTCCACACACGCACAACTCCGCTCGGTCCAGTCCCGGCTTTAGCGCTGGTGAGGGAGGAGGAGGCGGAGGCGGTGGCGGCGCGGCCGAGCCCGGGGAGACCCCGCCCTCCGAGCGCTCATTGGCCGAAGCGGGAGGCGGGCCAGGACGTTTGGGGCACGCCCATTGG
This sequence comes from Tupaia belangeri chinensis, assembly GCF_000334495.1. Lineage (NCBI taxonomy): Eukaryota > Metazoa > Chordata > Mammalia > Scandentia > Tupaiidae > Tupaia > Tupaia belangeri. The sequence continues at coordinate 419,645 of NW_006159661.1, forward strand.
TACGGTCGGCCATCCTTCAGGACCCCCCCTCGGTGGGTGGTCTGGACGGTTGTCCGTCAAGCATGGGCCACGCCCTCGGCCCGCTGTTCCACTCCCCCCTCCGCCGGCCCTCGGCTCGCTCGCGGCTGCGTCCCCTCCC
>NW_006159661.1:420146-429994 GCF_000334495.1 Tupaia belangeri chinensis
GCCCGGGGCGTCCCCGGGCGCCGCCGTCATCCTGCTCCGCAGCCCCGGGCGCTCGCGCCCTCCCCGCCGCCTGCCCGGCCTCCCCCCGTCGGCACCATCTGGTCCTCCACGGCGGATGGAGGCCACCGCACGGCCCGCTCCATCGCTTCGCCCAACCCGGGCGGCCCCGCGCCCGAGAGCCGTGCCGGGCGTGGACAGCTCCCGGGCGCGGGGCGTGGACGGCGTGCCAGAGGCCGCCTCCACGAGGGGTCTTCTTTTGTTCCTCGTCTACACCTACGTCTTGGGCGGACGTCATGGTGTTGTACGATTTCCAAGACCACGTAAAGATGGAAAGAAGTCTCTTTGGTCTCGCCCTGGCGGTCGTTAGTGGGATTACAACTGAGGGGATGTTGGTTATCTCCCCACCCAAATGGATGGATGAATTGGACTTTTCAAAATCACAATTATCAGACACCACTGACTAATAAACCTGTGATGCTACCATTTTAAGTTCAACAGAATAACGAGGAACATGAAGCTTGTAATGAAGCAAGTCATCCATGAAGGACTAAAGACGTATATAGTCTCAGTAGATGTCGCTTACAGAAAATAACGCAATAGCAATCAAGATATAGTCACTCTATCAATAAAAATTAAACCAAGTGGTCTCTCTACATGGCGCTAAATGCCATAAATACACCACTCTCTTTTCTAAATTAAGAAATAGCCACAATATACATTAGGACCAATTTCAAAGAAGTCATTTATTTTTTAGGAAACTTTCGTAATTGTAATAGTACTCAATACACTAAAATATCCTTGTAAGGTACTGTATTACACAATACTACTTAACGCTGACACTCTTGACGTCATTATCATCACAATGGGAAGGTTCCACCATTACCAAATGTGGGGCAACATTAAAAGTAACTTGAGTGAAAACTTACATTATCCCTTTTCTGCTACCGTGTCCTATTGCAGAAGCTTCAGCTCACTGAGTTTATAGTTAAGAGTACATATTTCTAAGTAAGCTTGGTCACATGCCATTTACTTGAGCAAGCATGATACTATTACCAATTCCCTGGCATTACTGCTGTTTCATAATTAATACAAATTATAGTAATATTCATTATATATATTTTTTATTCTTTCAGATCTATTTTTCATTAAACTTCACCTGTGATACCAGTGAGAAATTTAGTTGAGTGTTTAGAAATGGAAAACAAGTTTTTGTGTCGTGATCTAAGTGGAAATTATGCTTAAATTTATATAAAAAACTTTTAAGAGCAAATATTTGGATGTTCATTAAGCAGCATACTATTCAGCTACAAAGAAGAATGAGATCTCATACACACTACAACATGAGAGAACCTTGAAGACATTATGCTAAGTGGAGAAAAAGACACAAAAGATCACATTGTCGTGATTCTATTTATGTGCAATGTTAGAAATAAATCCATAGAGACAGAAAGCAATTGGATGATTGCCTTGGACTAGACATGAAGAGTAGAAAATAATAGCTAAAAGTTACAGGGTTTCCTTATGAAGTGATGAAATTATTCTAAAACTGATTGAAGTGATGGTTGTACAACTATGGATACTAAAAGCATTTGAAGTGTATTCTTTAAAAGGGTGAACTGCTGGGACCAGCAGTTGGCATAATGGCTACGCTGGGCTCCCATGTAGTCAACCACAGTTTGAGTCCCCGACCCGGTGGCTTAAACTCATGCCAGGTGCGTGTGCGTGTGTGCCACAGATCCCAAGAAGAGAATAGAAGGGATTCCAGCGTGGCGATCCCCCTGGGAGGTGATTTCTTGCTTTCTATCTCTCTGTCTCTCTGTCTTTCTGGCAAGTGCACTCACCCTATAGCAAAAACCTCTCCAAAAAAAATGAATAAAAGGGTGAACTGCATGCTAGGCAACAAATCTGCAACTAAAAATGTGCATGTATGCATCTATGTATATGGAGTTATTCTGTTTCTAAGCATTGCAAAAAGGCAACATGAAGACAAGCAGAAAATTTGTATTTCAAATATTTGTTTAGTCATTTAAAACATCAGTTAACTTCTCTCTGACCCTCAGTTTCCCCATTTGTAAAATGAAATAATGCAGAGTTGTTGTAAGAACCAAATGTTTTCTGTACAAGTTGTTACATATACACACACACTACACATATATGTATACATACACACATACTAGGTAGGGCCAGCAGATAGAATGGAGATTAAGGCAGTTAGATCCCCCATGGCTGACTGCTTGGTTTGAGTCCCGGCAGCTTGAAAACCATGCCAGATGTGTGTGCTTGCTTGCCCAAAAAAGAGGAGAAGGGATTTCGGCGTGGACACCACTCAGGGGGTGATTTCTCACTTTCTTCTCTGTCTCTTTCTCTCTCCCCAGTGAGCACACACACCCTATAGCAAAAAAAAACAAGAAATGATAAAATTCCATTTTTTAAAAATAAGAGCTCACTATTAACTCAGAAGTGGTATCATAGTAATTCCAAGTACAGCCAGACTGAATTCTGACAGTACCCACAACTAGCTAGATGATTTTAGATATGCATTTACTTCTCTAAGCCTCAATATAATCATGTGTAAAGTACAGATAATAATCTCTTCTTTATTAAGACAGGGATTATTTGGGGGAAATTAAATGAGCATATACATGTACAACTCACACCTCATTTGGTAGACCTCAAAAAAGGTTAGTTGTTTTTATTATTTGTAATTGACTCAATCAAATATTAGAAAAATTCCTTGGGGCCAGCAGGTGGTGTGGTGGTTAAGGCACTGGACTCCCACATGGTTAACTGTGGTTCGAATCCCAGACCTGGAGACTTGCTTTCTCACTTTCCCTCTCTCTCTTTGTCTCTCTTTCTCTTCCACTCTGTCCCTCTCTGGTAAAATTAAAATAAGTTAATAAATAAACAAATGAAGTTAAATAAAAAATAATTCTTTAAAAAAAGAAAAATTCTTTATAATATTTTGTGAGGACCATTTTATATCTCTACCTCCATGCTATGGTTTTTCTTTGTTTGTCTTGGGATTTTTTTTTTTTTTTTTTTTTTGGGTGCATGCACTTGCTGGGGAGAAACAAAGAGAGGGAAAAGTGAGAAACCAGTCCCCAGTGGGGATAGTCATGCCACAATTCCTTCTCCTCCAGTCTCCTCCTGAGATTTTGAACATGCATGCACACATGCCTAGTGTCACTTTCAAGCCACCAGGTCCAGGACTCGAACTGCAGCTGGCCATGTGGGAGTCCAGTGATGTAACCACCAAGCCACCTGCTAGCCCCCATGCTATGGTCTGAATAATGGTTTGTCCTCCAAGGGCTCATTTGTTATAATTTATTCACTTACGTAACGGCATTGGGAGGCGGTGAGACCTTTAAGAAGAAGTCCCACCGTCCTGTGGGTGAGTACCTTCCCAGAAAAGATTAATGCATCAGGCCAGCCCTGTGGCCTGATTGTTAAAGAAACTGGGACCCACATAGCTGACCAGTGGCTTAAAAAACATGCCAGATGTGTGTGTATGCATGCCCTAAGTCCCAATAGGGTGGAGAAATGGAGTAGATGGCATTACAGAATAACCATACCCCATTAAAGTATGTTTTATCCCTTCTCTCTCTGTCTCTCTCTGTGAGGGTGGGCACCCTCTGGCAATAAAAATAAATTAATAAATAAACAAGATTGGTGCATGAGTCAGTGGCCTGAGAGAAGTCTCACCTTTGATGTGAGCAGTTATGATCTAGCTGACTGTGAACGCAAAAGGGACAAACCAGAATTTTAAAAATCTGTTTTCTTTTCGTCTCTCTTTCTTTTTACATTTTTACATACACTTGACTTCCTCTCCTCTTTTGGCCATGTAGTTATGCCAGCCCCACATATTTGGCCTTTTTTTTTTTTTTTTAGAGACTTTGCTATAAGGTGTGTGTGCTCGCCAAGGAGACAGAGAGAAAGCAAGAAATCCCCCCCCGGGGGGGTGGCCACAGGCAATCCCTTCTCCTCCATTCTCCTCTCAGGATTCAGGGCATGCACATGCACCTGACATGAGTTTTTTTTTTTTCTTTTTCTTTTTTTAATTATTAATTTTATTGTATTCGTTGTTATTTTTTTTAATTTGACCAAAGAGACAGCAAGAGAAGGGGAAAGTGAGAAAGCAAGCCACCAGGACTCGGACCTTGTTCGGCTATGTGGGAGTCCAGCACTTTAACCACCATGCCACCTGCTGGCCCCCACCTGCCTGCCTGCCCCCACCTGGAGTGAGTTTTAAGCCACCAAGTGTGGAACCCAAACCACAGTTGACTACATTGGAGTCCAGTGATGTAACCATTATACCATCTGCTGGTCCTCCCAGCGTGATTTTCAAGCAAGCAGATCAGGGACTTGAACCTCAGTTGACCATGTGGGAATCCAGTGACATAACCACTACACCGTCTGCTGGTTCCTAAAACTATTCTTTATAAATTGCCTAGTCCCACGTATTTCTACTTAGCAATGCAATAACACACTAAAATAGGAATCAATGCTGTGCTAAAACAAAATCCCAATAATTATAATAATAATAATACAGGGACCAGCAGTTAGCGTAATGGCTATGTTGCTGGACTCCCATGCAGTCGACCGCGGTTTGAGTCCTGGACCTGGTGGCTTAAACTCACGCTAGGCGCATGTGCTTGTGTTTGTATGCCCAAGATCCCAAGAGGAGAATGGAGGAGAAGGGATTGCCGCATGGCCACCCCCTGGGGGGTGATTTCTCACTTTCTGTCTCTCTGTCTCTCTCTGTCTTTCTGGCAAGCGCACACACCCTATAGCAAAAATCTCTCCAAAGAAAATAATAATAATACAATTAACAGACCAAATCAAGTAGTCTTGGAAGACTTCTAAGACTTTACCTCCCTGTCTTGTTCCTTCTCTTTCCCATCTTTTGATGTGTGCCTTACCTGTTTTCTTAGGTCACTGTCAAAGTCTGAACTATTAGAGTCAGAGGACTTCATGTGTCTGTTTCTTTTTCTTTTTCTCCTTTCTAGAACTCCTCGTGGAACGAGGCTTCTCAAACTCGGCTGTCTTTGCTTCGTCCTTTCTCTCTTCTTCATCAGGTATCAGAGAGTATTTGGTCCCACTTTTATAGCCATACTCTGTGCAGGATGTGTTCAGGACAGCCTCAAGAGATCTTCCTCTCTTCCTGCTCATTCTAGCATTGTTGATGTTAAGGTATTTCCCAGTCCTTTAGTTGACAACATTCTTGGAGAGGAATACTTTAATCCCATCGTTTTTCATCTCTGGGCCAATAAACTTCACCTATAATTTTCCTCTACCATCTTTTATCTCAGAGGGGTTATCCACTTGACAGTATGACGTGTGAGCTCAATGCTTCCTACCGCCTGGGATTATGATAAAGCCTCCTTTATCATAACCAACAACCTCTTGGAAAATAGTGTAGAGTAGACCAATTTTCCATGGTCTCAAACCTTCTTGAATTGATGGTTAATGTTCTATGGCTCTACCATTTCTCTTCCATAGCAAATTCCAGTGTCACCTCCAGGTCCCCCAGCTGCAGAATTGAATGTGACACCAAACTCTGTCCTATTTGTGTGTGTGTGTGTGTGTGTGTGTGTGTGTGTGTTCTGTTTTTACGAAGGAGCTTAGTGTGATCTGTCTCATATGAATATTAGGAGACTAGAAATTTAGATAAAAGAACTATTCGGGGTTAACACTACAGAGCTCATGTAAACTAGCATTTTGACTTTTATCATTAAAAGGGAAAAAAAAGCAGGGCCAGCAGGTGGCATGGTGGTTGAGGCGCTGGCTTAACCACATGGCTAACAGTGGTTCAAGTCCAGGACCTGGTGGCTTCTTTCTCACTCTGTCTCTCTCCTTGTTTCTCTCTGGTGAGCACGCATGCCCTATAGCAAATTTAAATATCAATAATAACAATAATAATAAATAAAATTGTAAATAATTCTTTTAAAAAATGAAAAGGAAGTAAATGATACTTTAATCATTGAAGCACTGATTTAATATTCTACAAGCAAGAACAAAGACTGAAACACTGTGGCTAATAACTACATAAAGGGGACCTACCAGTGGGTGGCATAGTGGTTAAGGCACTGGACTCCCACATGGATACTCATAATTCAAGTCCCAGACCTGGCAGCTTCAAACTCAAGCTGGGTGCATGTGTGTGTGTCCAATCCCAGGAGGAGGATGAAGAAGAGAATGTGGCATGGCCCTCCCCCTTGTTGAGTGATTTCTCACTTTCCTTCTCAGTGTCTCTCTGGCAAATGCACATGCCCTATGGCAAAAACCTTTAAAAATTAAAAATAACTATATAAAAATAGCACTCCTAGGCCAGCTGGTGGTATAGTAGTTAAGGCAGCTAGCTCCCACATGGCCAGCTGCACAGTTTGAGTCCCAGACTGAGTGCCTTGAAAACACGCCAGGTACATCAGGCATGCCCAAAATCCTGAGAGGAGAAATAGAGGAGAAAGGATTGTGTTGTAACTGTCCCCCATGGAAGGATACTTTCTCTTTCTCTCTCTTTCTGGTGAGTGCACACAACCTTTAGCAAAATATTTTTTAATAAAATTTAAAATAATTTAAAATAAAATAAAGGACCCCTAGAGAGGGTGCATCTCATAGGATAGAAAAAAAATATTTTTAAATACAAATGATTAGTTTCAGCATGTTTGACATTTATTCATTTGTTTATATTTAATGGTGTTTGGTATTACAACAATCAAAAATTATAATTTTGTTTAACCATTGTGGAGAAAAAACTCAAGTCCTGATAAATTAAATATGAATCAATTGTGCAATTTTATTTAATAAATCACCTGTATAGTACTTACTATGGGCCACAAATTGGTCTGTGTTCATTGTAAATAATAACTCCTGAGCTAGCTATTTGGCATGGTGGTTAAGGTGGCTGGATTCCACAAGGCCAACTACACAGTTCAAGTCTGGTCTCAACAGCTTAAGAAACATGCTAGGTTTGCACACATGAGTGTATAAAATTCTGAAAAGAGTAAGAAATGGAAGAGAAAGGATTATGGCATGACTGTCCCCCCCATGGGGGAGAGAGGCTGCTTTCTCACTTTTCTTACCCCTGTAAGTGCCCATGTCCTCTGAAAATTTTCTTTTAATAATTTTAAAAATTAATAATAGGGGGAGCCAGCAGTTAGCATAATGGCTATGTCGCTGGACTCCCACGTAGTCGACTGCGGTTTGCGTCCCAGACCTGGTGGCTTAAAACTCACACCGGGCGCATGCGCGTACGTGCCCAAGATCCTGAGAGGAGAATGGAGGAGAAGGGAATGTGGCGTGACCATCCCCCCTAGGGAGTGATTTCTCGCTTTCTGTCTCTATGTCTCTCTCTGTCTGTCTGGTGAGCGCACGTGCCCTATAGTGAAAATCTCTCCAAAAAAAAATTAAAAATAGGGACCAGCACATGGTGTAATGATTACGTAGCTGGACTCCCACAAAGTCAACTGTGGTTTGAGTCTCAGACCCAGCACCTTAAAACTCACGCTGGGCATTTGTGTGATCATATCCAAAATCTCAAGAGGAGATTGGAGAAGGGATTGCAGTGTGGCCATCTCCCATGGGGGAAGATTTCTCGCTCTCCATCTCTTTGTCTCTCTCTGTCTCTTCAGCAAGTGGATGTGCCCAATAGCAAATATCTCTCAAAATAAATATGTAAGTAAAAATAATGAAAATTAAAAATAAATAAATAAATCCTTATCCTCTTAACTTGATAAAGAAGTAATATTATTGTCTCAATTTTACAGATGGGGAAACTGAAGCAAAGAAAGTTTAGAGAACATGTTCAAGGTCACATGGCCAACAAGTGGTAGAAGGAACTCATAGCCCAGAGATTCTTTGTTCCAGGGTCATGTTCACCTCACCATGATGCCTCTCTAGAACAGCTTTCTCCTCTTTCTTAAAATGTAACTTTTTTTTAATGTACTGTAATATTTCACTTTTTATTATTTAATTTTGGTTCATTATTTTTTTAAAAATTTGATCAGAGAGAGAAAAAGAGAAAGTGAGAAAACAACTCACCAGGTCCAGAATTCAAACCATGGTTGGCCACGTGGGAGTTCAGAACCTCAGCTACTTACGGTCTGCTGGCCCTAAGTTCTAAATCAAAAAAACCCCACAAGATTATATTGGAAACCAAGAGTAATTGGAATAAGCTACAAGTTGAAAAGTATAAAAATAGAGGCTTAAATGTCCTTTATTCCTAAATTCATGAAATTCCTGTTTCTTCCTAACAACATACTTTACACTTCATGAAACTATAATGCAAATGATTAACAGTCTCTCTGGGGGCTGGTAGATACCATGATGGTTTAAGGCACTGGACTCTGACATGACTGACTGCAGTTTCAGTCCCAAATGTGGCAGCTTGATTTCTCATTCCCCCTCACCTGATCAAATTCAAAATTAATAATGGGGTCAGCAGGTGGCATGGTGGTTAAGGACGCTTGACTTCCACATGGCCAACTGAGGTTCAAGTCCTGGACCTGGCGGTTTGCTCTCTCACTTTCTCTCTCTCTCTCTTTCTCTCTCTCTCTCTCTCTCTCTCTTTCTTTCTCTCTCTCTCTCTCTCTGTCCCTCTCTGGTCAAATTTAAATAAATAAGTAAATAAATAAAGTTAAATAAAATAATTCTTTTTTAAAAAAAATTATTATTTTATTTCATTTTATTTATTCATTCATTTAATTTGACCAGAGAAAGACAGACACACACAGATAGCAAGAGAGGGAAAGTGAGAAAGCAAGCTACCAGATCCAGGACCTGAACCGTGGTCAGCCATGTGGTAGTCTAGCACCTTAACCACCATGCCACCCACTGGCCCCCAGTAAAATAACTCTTTAATAATAAAATAAAAATTAATAATAAGGGGCCAGCAGGGGGAGTGGTGGTGGAGGTGTTGTACTCCCACATGGCTAATTGCACTTCAAGTCCCAGACTTGGTGGCTTTTTTTCTCACTTTCTCTGTCTGTCTCTCTCTAGTGAATTAAAAAATAATAATAATAAATAAAGTTAAATAAAGTAATTCTTATTTAAAAAATTCTTCTGGAGGAATCAGCAGATGGCTTAATGGTTATGTTGCTGGACTGCCATGTAGTTGACCATGGTTCGAGTCCTGACCCGGCAGCTTAAAACTTATGCTGGGTGCATGTGCATGCGTGCCCAAAATCCCGATTGGAGAACAGAGAAGAAGGGATTGTGGTGTGGCCATCCTCTCTCGGAGGTGATTTCTCGCTTTCTGTCTCTCTGTTTCTCTCTGTCTCTCTGGCAAGAACAAACGCTATAGCAAAAAAAACTCTCTACAAAATACAAAAAAAAAAAAAATTCTACTGGAGAAGCAACATGATGATTGAACAATATGCAGAGATGAAGACATTGCTGATTCTACCACTACCAAGCTTTGTGACTATGCTGGTCTGTAGTGTGCTGCTATAAAAGAATACCTGGAACTGAGTAATTTACAAGTAACAGAAATGTACTGGCTCACAGTTATATAGGCGGGAAATCTGATATCAAACTACTGGCATTTGAGAGAGTCCACTTGCTACATTATAACGTTTTGGAAAACATCACATGACTGAATAGAAGAGAGAGAAATGAGAAAGCAAGAGGAAATAAACCCACTCGTGCTGTAATGCTATTAATCTGTTCATGAAGACAGGGACCTTATGACCTAAACACCTCTGAAATGTCTCACTTTTGGGTTTTTTTTTTTTTTTCTTGAGAGGTTTTTGCTATAGGGCGCGTGTGCTCGCCAGACAGACAGAGAGAGACAGGGAGACAGAAAGCGAGAAATCACCCCCCAAGGGGGATGGCCACGCTGCAATCTCTTC
>NW_006159661.1:430126-432775 GCF_000334495.1 Tupaia belangeri chinensis
CCCAAGTCCGCGTTTATTTGGGGGGGGGGGGAGCGTTGGGTAGCAGGTGGCATAGCAATTATGTCACTGGACTCTCATATGGCTGACCACAGTTCAAGTTCCCGGACTTTGTGGCTGGCTTTCTCACTTTTCCCCTTTCTCTTTCTCTCTCACTTTGTTCTTCTTTGGTCAAATTAAAACAAATAAATATATAAATAAATAAAATATTAAAATTTTAAAGAAAAAGAATTATTTATTGATATAATTCCATTTGTTATTATTATTATTATTTTAATTTGACCAGAGAGAGAGAGAAAGGGAAAAGAAGAAAGCAAGATGCCAGGTCCAGGACTCGAACCACAGTCAGCTATGTGAGAATCCAGCACCTTTAACCACACCACCTGCTGGCCCACCTTCCTCTAAATTCCTGTGGCATTTTTTGAATACAAAAAATGTTAGCCACCATTATCTTTTTTTTTTTTTTTTAAAGGTTTTCACCTTCAGGAGTGTATGTGTGCCAGAGAAACAGAGACAGTGAGAAGGAAAGTGAGAAATCACCCTCCAGCGGGATGGCCACAAAGCAATCCCTTCTCCTCCATGCTCCTCTCCGGATTTTTTTTTTTTTTAAATACATGTCTTCTTCTTTTTTTAAATTATTTTTATTTAATTTTATTTATTTATTTTAATTTGACCAGAGAAGGACAGAGTGAGAGAGAGAGAGAGAGAGAGAGAGAGAAAGTGAGAAAGCAAGCCACCAGGTCCAGAACTTGAACAGCAGTTGGCCATGTGGGAGTCCAGTGTCCTTAACCACCACTCCACCTGGCAGCACCTGAGGTGTGAATTTTAAGCCACTGACTCCAGGGCTTGAACAACAACCAACTACGTCGGACTCTAGCGACATAATCATTACACCATCTGCTGGTCCACCAGCATGAGTTTTAAGCCACCAGGTCCAGGAATCAAACTGTTGTCAGCCACGTGGGAGTCCAGCAAGGTAACCATGATGTCGTTTACTGGCCCCACCGCTATATTCTTAACAAAGACTGTTCTTTACTCCTCCTTACCTAATTCATATTAAAGTATGGGGACCCACTGTGTTCGTCATCTTTTAAATTAAATGTATTATAGGGTCAGCAGGTGGAGTGGTGGTTAAGGATGCTGGACTCCCACATGGCTGACCATAGTTCAAGTCTCAGACCTGGCGGCTTCCTTTCTCATCTCCTCTCTCTCGTTCTCTCTTGCTCTGTCCCTCTCTGGTCAAATTAAAATAAGTAAATAAATAAAGTTAAATAAAAATAATTCTTTTCTTTTTGGAATTATTTAATTTTATTAGTTGTCATTATTTCTTTTTTTTTTTTTCATTTTATTTTTGAAGTTGACCAGAGAGAGACAGAGAGGGAGAGGGAAAATGAGAAAGTGAGCTGCCAGATCTGGGACTAGAACTGCAGTCAGCCAAGTGGGAGTCCAACCACCATAACCACCACACCATCTGCCAGCCCCATAACATAATTCTTGGGGGAAAAAAATTAAATGTATTGTTCTTTTTTTTTTTTAGAGATTTTTTCGCTATAGGGTGCGTGCGCTCACCAGACAGAGAGAGACATAGAGACAGAAAATGAGAAATCACCCCCCAGGGGGGATGGTCACGCCGCAATCCCTTCTCCTCCATTCTCCTCTCGGGATCTTAGGCACGTACGCACATGCGCCCAACGTGAGTTTTAAGCCACCGGGTCCGGGACACGAACCGCGGTCGACTACGTGGGAGTCCAGCAACATAGCCATTACGCTAACTGCTGGTTCCCAAATGTATTGTTCTTTTAACTTAAAAAAAATTTTTGACCAGCAGGAGGTGTGATGTTTAAGGCACTAGACTCCCACTAGACATGGCCAACTACAGTTCAAGTCCCAGATCATGCAGCTTGAAAATCATTCTGAGGAGGTTGGCATGGTAGTTAAGACAGTGGACTCCCACATGGCTGAACGTGGTTTGAATCCTGGGCCTTCTGGCTTGCTTTCTCACTTTCTCTCTCTGGTCAAAATTTCAAAATAATAATAATAATGAATATAATTAATTAAATAATTCTTTAAAAAGGAAAAAAGAAAATCACACTGGGTGCATGCATGCCCAAGATCCCAAAGGAGAATGGAGAAGAGATTGCAGTGTGGCCATCTTCCCTGGCCATCTCCCCTGGGGGGTGAGGTTTTGCTTTCACTCTCTCTGGCTCTTTCCAGTGAGTTTATGCACCCTGTGGCAAAAACATAAAATAAAATAAAAAGGGGCCAGCAGGTGGTGTGGTAGTTAATGGTGCTAGACTCTCACATGGCCTACTGCAGTTTGAGTCCTGGACCTGGCAGTTTGCTTTCTTACTTTCCCTCTCTCTCTGTCTCTCACTCTGTCCCTCTCTGGTCAAATAAATAAATAAATAAATAAATAAATAAATAAATAAGGAGCTGGCAGGTGGCATGGTGATTAGTGGGGCTGGACTCCAGCATGGCCACAGTTCAAGTCCCAGACCTGGTGCTTTTCTTTCTTACTTTCCTCTCTTTGACTCTCTCACTCTGTCTCTCTCTGGTCAAAAGAAGAAAGAGAGAAAGAAAGAAAGAAAGAAAGAAAGAAAGAAAGAAAGAAAGAAAGAAAGAAAGAAAGAAAGAAAGAAAGAAAGAAAGAAA
>NW_006159661.1:433014-436079 GCF_000334495.1 Tupaia belangeri chinensis
AAGAAAGAAAGAAAGAGAAAGAAAGAAAGGAAAGGAAAGAAGAAAGAAAAAAAGAGGAAGAAAGAAAAACTATAATAAAAAATTAAAATTAAAAAGACAGTTGTGTTTAAAAAGTAAATAAATAAAATAAAATTAAATAATCTTTAAAAAATGTAAATGATAAATACATATTGATAGACATAATTAAATTCTCATATGCAGGCAGGCAGTATCTGAAGAATCTCTCCATGTTCATGGCTCTCAGCCATTCCCTCCAGGTTGATGGGGCAACTTGAGACTCACCAACCCAGCAGTCTCCTCCACTGAATGCTCACCCTTGCCTTGAAATTCCTGTCGAAAGGTCACGTGTTCCAGAGTGCCGCACAGGAGACAAAGATAGGTGACAGCTTGGAAACGTAGCTGATACTGTGCTCTGTACTTCTCACTGGTGACCCAATGTGCAAGGAAATTCTTCAGAAGGTAGGGATAGACCACAGTGTTGTCATAAAGTTTGTAGAGAGTTCTGGTAGTTCAGCTCTCACAGCAAGTTTCACTAAATGTGCGCAGGAATGGAGTTGGGCCAAGGCACCCCAAGGCTACCATTTTCCTGGCCTTCCAACCCAGCACCCATCAGTGCCCTGTGCCTCTGCTGATCCTCTTCTTTCAACCCCAAGAGGTAAATGGTATGGAGGGCCCAGGCTACCAGCTTCCTTTGTCAACTCTAATTTTCTTTCTTTCTTTAGAAATTTTTTTGCTACAGGGCATGTGCACTCACTGGAGAGACAGAGAGAGAGAAAGTGAGAAATCACCTCCCAGTGGGGATGGCCATGCCACAATTCCTTCTCCTCCAGTCTCCTCTCAGGACTCCAGGCATGCACACACACACACACACACACACACGTGCCCTGCATAAGCCTCAAGCTTCCCGGTCCAGGACTGGAACCACAGTTGGCAATGTGCAAGCCCAGTGCTTAACCACTACACCACCTGCAGCCCCCTAAATTCATTTCTTAATGGCAGAAAATTGTATGTATTTATCATATACACTATGTCTTGAAATATATGTACATTGTAAAATGGCTAAATCAAGCTAAATAACATGTATAATGTCATATACTTACCAGATTTTTTATTCATTTTTGCTATAGAGTACATGAGTTCACCAGAGACAGAGAGATAGAATGGGAATGTCTAGAGACAGAGAGGGAGAAAGGGAAAATGGGAAAGTAACCCCCTCATCACCCCCACAAAGCCACTATAATCCCTTCTCCTCCCTTCTCTTCTTGGAATTTTGGGCACCTACACAAGCACCTGCCATGTTTTTCAAGCCAATAGCCTGGAACTCCAACTGTGCAGTTGGCCGTATGGAATCCAGCCCCCTTAATCTCCGCATCATCTGCTGGCCTTACTTACTGCTTTTTGTACTAAAAATACTTAAAATTTACTCTTAGCAATTTTCAAATAAATACAGTTATTAGCTGTAGTAACAATGATGTACAAAAAATATCTTTTTTAATTTTATTTTTTAAAAAAGATTATATTCATTCACTGTATATCATTACAACATACAAAATGAATTTTCCCATCGAGAATACACTGAATATTGTCCCAATCAAAGATCTTACCATACCCATTATCTTTGACAGATAATTTTCCATTTTGTGTTTAACTGCTTTCTTTTTTTGTTTTTTCCCCTTGATTTCCTCTCACTCACCTTCTGCTATTTCCCACCCTCTGCCATTTCCCACCTTCCTCCCATACTGTCTCTGGTGTCCACAATTGATCTTCATGCCTTTATATTGCCCAGTATTTTTGTTTCTGCCATAGAGTGTAGACATTTGGTATATATTAAGTGGAAACATACAATGCCTCTCTTTCATAGTCAGGCTTGCTTCACTTAAGAGTAATTCTTCCGGGAACCAGCAGTTAGCGTAATGGCTATGTCGCTGGACTCCCACGTAGTCGACCGCGGTTCGTGTCCCGGACCCGGTGGCTTAAAACTCACGCCGGGCGCGTGTGCGTGCATGCCCAAGATCCCGAGAGGAGAATGGAGGAGAAGGGATTGCGGCGTGACCATCCCCCCTGGGGGGTGATTTCTCGCTTTCTGTCTCTATGTCTCTCTCTGTCTGTCTGGCGAGCGCACGCGCCCTACAGTGAAAATCTCTCAAAAAAAAAAAGAGTAATTCTTCCATATTTATCCACTTTCTATCAAATTCTCATTTTTTTTATAACTGAGTAGTGTTCCACAGTGTATATATGCCACAATTTTTCAATCCATTCATCCGTTTGTGGATATTTGGGTTGGTTCTGTGTCTTGGCAATTGTGAACAATGCCACAGTAAATATAGATGTGCACGGGTCTTTCCACCTGAGTGTATTCCTATCCTTTGGGTAGATACCAAGGAGTGGAATTGCTGGCCCATACGGTAGTTCTATTTGTAGGTCTTTAAGGAATCTCCATATTGTTCTCCATAGTGACTGTACTAATTTATATTCCCACCAGCAGTATAAGTTCCTTTTTCTTCTTGCCAGCACTTATTATTTTTTATTTTTTTACCTTAGCCATTCTGATTTGGGTGAGTTGGTGTCTCATTGTGGTTTTGATTTGCATCTCCTTTTTGATAAGGGATGTGAGCATTTTTTCATATGCTTTCTGGCTGTTGGCATGTCTTCCTTAGAGAGTTATCTGTTCAGCTCATTTGCTCATCTAAAATAAATATCTTAAACTTATTCCTCCTAAGTGAAATTGTATGTCCTTTGACCAATATCTCCTGCTATCCACTAACTGTGATAACCACTGGTAACCCTATTCTACTTTGCACTGGTAACCACTATTCTACTCTCTGCTCCTATGAATTCAACTTATTTAGACTCCACATGTAAGTGATATCATGTTGTATTTGACTTTCTATGTCTGGCTTATTATAGTCAACAAAGTGTCCTCCAGCTTCATCCATGTTATGACAAATTACATAAGTTCCTTTGTTTTAAAGGATAATTAGTACTTTATTGTGTAAGTATATCATTTTTATTTTCTTCGCTTTTCTTCTTTTTTTTTTTTTTTTTTTTTTTTTTTGGTTTTTTTC
>NW_006159661.1:436381-451256 GCF_000334495.1 Tupaia belangeri chinensis
CGTTTTTTTTTTTTTTTTTTTTTTTTTTTTTTTTTTTTTTTAGGTTTTTGCCATAGGGTGTTTGCTGGTGAGAGACAGAGAGAAAGTGAGAAATCACTCTCCAGGAGGTATGGCTGCACTGCAGTCCTTTCTCCCCATTCTCCTCTTGGGATTTTGGATACACATGCAAAGCGCCTGGCGTAAATTTCAGTCTGCCAGGTCTGGGATTCAAACCATGTTCAGCCATGTGGGAGTTCAGCGCCCCAACTACCATGCCACTTACTGGCCCCCACCACATTTGATTCCATATCTTGGCTACTGAGAATAATGCTACAAGGGACATGGCAGTGCAGATATCCCTTTAACATATTGATTTCTGATCCTTTAGTTATATACCTGTAGTGAGATTGCTAGATCATATGGCATTTTTTTAATTTTAATTTTATTTATTTATTTTTTTCCATGAGCAAGAGAGACAGAGACAGGCAGTCTCAACATGGTCTCTATGCTGCCATCTACCCACAGCCTTAGCTAGCTAGCCCTGGCTCATGGATGGGCACACGTGTGCCCAGCATATTCAAAAGAGGTCTCCAGATACAAACCTGGAACTTTCCGACACAGTCAGCCTCACAGAGCATTGCATTACTGCTACACGACCTATTTCTTATATTTTTTAGAAACTTCCATTGGTTTCCTTCCGTGGCTATACTAATTGACAGTCTCAACAATAGTATGTGAGGGTTCCCTTTTCTTCTCATCCTGGCCAACATTTGTTATTGTTGGTATTTTTGTGATGTGTGTGTATATGTGTGTGTGTGTGTGTGTGTGTGTGTGTGTATGTAGGTCTGTGGTTTTAGAGACCATCTCTCTCTGTAACGATCCTTCTGCCTCAGCCTCCAAAGGAGCTGGGACAATAGGAATGCACCACTACACCCAGCTCGTTCACACAGGGTCTCACTATGCTTCCCACACTGGCCACAAGCTCATGATCCTCCTGTCTCTGCCTCCTAACTAGTCAAGATTACAGGTGTGTGCCACAGCGTCTGTGTTTTCATCTTGTTTATAATAGCCATTCTAACAGGTATGAGTTAATATCTCATTGTAGTTTCAATTTGCATCTCTCAAATGATTAGTGATGTTGAGCACCTTTTCATATATCTATTGACTATTTATATGCCTTATTCAGAGAAGTGTCTATTCAGGTCCTTTGCCCCCCACCTTTTTATTTTGGAGAGATTTTTGCTATAGGGCGCGTGCACTCGCCAGAAAGACGGAGAGATAGAAAGCGAGAAATCACCCCCCCAGCGGGGATGGCCATGCCGCAGTCCCTTCTCCTCCATTCTCCTCTCGAGATCTTGGGCACGCACACACATGCACCTAGCTTGAGTTTAAGCCACTGGGTCCGGGACTCGAACTGCAGACTACATGGGAGTCCAGCGACATAGCCGTTATGCTAACTGCTGCTCCCCCTTTGCCCATTTTTTAATCCAGTTATTTGTTTTCTTGCTACTGAGTTATTTGAGTCCAGTATATATTTTGACTATTAATTGCTTATCAGACCAATGGTTTGCAGATATTTTCTCTCATTCTGTATGCTGTCTTTTTACTCAGTTGTTTCCTTTGCTGTATATTTTTATATAATCCCATTTATCTATTCTTGCTTTTGTTGCCAATGCTTTCATGTTCCTCGGTTTGTTTCTTAGGCAGCATAGCGCCCAAGTGCCATCTAGGTTTTAGAGGTACTGATGCAGTTTGAGTGTCTTCCCCAAAAAACTTAAGCTATAACTTCACACCCAATGCAACGATGTTGGGAGTTGAAACTCCATGGGAGGTGCTTAGGACATGGGGTTAGATTTCACATGAATAATTAATATTGGCTCCTGAGAGTGACCAATTTCTCTTTAATTAGTTCCCACAAGAGTGGGTCAGTATAAAAGCCAGCTGACTTCCAGCATGTTTCTGTCTCTTTGCACACACCTACTTTCCTTTTCATGTCTCTTGACCAAGTTGTAATAAAGCACCAGAAGCCAGCTAGATGCTGGCCCAGTGCGCTTGGATTTTCAAGCGGCCAGAATCACAAGCAAATATAATTTTTATTTTTATTTTATTTATTATTATTATTATTATTATTTTTGGAGAGGTTTTTTCGCTATAGGGCGCGTGCGCTCGCCAGACAGACAGAGACACAGAAAGGGAGAAATCACCCCCCAGGGGGGATGGTCACGCCGCAATCCCTTCTCCTCCATTCTCCTCTCGGGATCTTGGGCACGCACGCACACGCACCTGGCGTGACGCAAACCGCGGTCGACTACATGGGAGTCCAGCGACATAGCCATTACGCTAACTGCTGGTTCCCAAGCAAATATAATTTTTAAAAGCATATTTATTTCTTTCTTCCATGGGAGAGAGATAGAGAGAAAGAGAAAGAGGTTTGCACCCTCAGGGTCTTCATGCTTCTCCACTTCCAGTCTAAGCCAACCCTGGATCAAGGGCACATGTGGCAAGTACTGCGAAGCCTTGAGACATAAATGCAGGGCCTTTCCATCTGGGGCTAGCATTGCAGAAAAGTGTATTTCTGCTGAGCCGCCCTGGCCCCTCTTTTGTTTTCTCTTTCTTTTATAAAGGATTTTTTAAAAATAAATTTTATTTATTAGCATTATTTTTTAAAATTTGCTATAGGACATGTGCGCTCACCAGAGAGAGACAAAAAGAGACAGAGAAAAAGACAGAGAAAGCGAGAAAGTAACCCTACAGGTCCAAGACTCAAACCTCAGTCAGTGAGGTGGGAGTCCAGTGCCTTAACCACCAGGCAACCTGCTCCCATTTTTTCTTTACAACTTATCCAGTCCCAAGTATTTCTGTTATGGCAGCACTAGCAGACTAAGACAAATACTCACTAGAAAATAGAAGCAAATTTTAAAAGAGAAAATTGTGTTAGGCTATTTCAGAGGACCATTCCACCAGTAAAATTCTTTATTTTCTTTTTTAAAGATTTATTTTATTTCGCTTTACTATTATTATTATTTTCAATTTTACAATAGGGCATGTATGTTACGAGAGAGAGAGAGAGAGAGAGAGAGAGAAAGCAAACTGTCAGGTCCAGGATTGGAACTTCAGTTGGCAATGTGGGAGTCCAGTGTCCTAACCACCACACCACTGGCTGGTCCCCAGCAATCAAATTCTGTGATCTTAAAAAAATAATAAGTGGGGCCAGTAGGTAGTGTAGTGGTTAAGGCACTGGATGCCTACATGGGTGACTGCAGTTCAAGTTCCAGATCTGGTACCTTGAAAATCATGCCAGGAGTGTGTGCGTGTGTGCCCAAAATCTCAGGAAGAGAATGGAGGAGAAGGGATTGCTTCATGGCCATCCTCTCTGAGGGAGTGATTTCTTTCTTTCTCTCTCTGTCTTTTTCCAGCAAGCACAAGCTCCCTACATCAAATTTTTAAAAAATAACAATAAGATAGGGGACCAGCAGAGGACATAATGGTTGCTGAATTCCCACATGGCCAAACAGGGTTTAAGTTCTGGACCAAATGGCTTGAAACTCACACTAGGCACATGTGTGTGCATGCCTAAAATCCCAAGAGGAGAATGGAGAAAGAGGGATTGTGGCATGGCCATCCCCACTAGGGGGTGATTTCTCACTTTTTATCTGTCTCTCTGCTGATGCATGCACCCTATAGCAAAAATTTCTTCTAAATAATAAGTTGAAAATAATTATTTTAAAGTTTCTTTTTCCCACTTAATGATTACTTACATGATCAACTATTATTCATTGTATTTATGTACTAGATAGCTATTCTCTAGGACACTTAAATCTAAAATTAATCAAGTCTAAGACTTTGAATTCATAGTATAGTCATATTTTCAAATACTTTTTCCTACTTCAAAAGTAAGAAATAAGGAATCAGCAAGTGGCTTAGTGGTGAAGGTACTGGATTCCTACATGGCCAACTGTGATTTGATTCCCAGACTTGGTAGCTTGAAAATCACACTGGGCACATGTACATGCATTGCCCAAAAACCCAAGAGGAGGATGGAGGAGAAGGGATTATTACTATGTGGCCACCCTTTTGAGGGTGATTTTTCACTTTCACTCTCACTATCTCTATCTTTCTCTGTCTCTCTGTCTCTTTCTCTCTCTCCCTCTGGTAAGTGTATGTGCCCTAAGGCAAAACCTCTAAAAAAAAAAAAAAAACACTTGAAAAGTGCGAAGAAGCAAAAATGACCAGTAATCTCTACATCCACAGAGGCTTTTGTTAACACTTGTAAAACTTGGGACAGCAGTTAGCGTAATGGCTATGTCACTGGACTCCTTTCACTTGGTAACGTGAATTTAGACTTCCTTTATGTGTATTTTTTTTTTTTTTCTTTTTGAGAGGTTTTTTTTCCTGCAGAGTGTGTGCGCCATGCTGCAATCCCTTCTTCTCTTGGGATTTTGGGCCTGCACGCACACGCACACATACCTGGCATGAGTTTTAAGCCGCCGGATCCAGGACACAAACTGCAGTCAACTATGTGGGAATTCGGGGACCTAACCATTATGCCATCAGCTGGTTCCCCTCTATGTGTTTTCATGGCTTGATAGCTGTTTCTTTTTCTTTTTAAAATTTGCTATAGGCATGTGTGCTCACCTGGGAGAGAAAAAAATCAAGAAAGCATGCTCTAGTGGGAGTGGCCACACCACAATCCCCTCTCCTCAATTCTTCTTTTGGGAGTCTGGGCACACATGCACACACGCCCCCGAGTATCCCTTAACCCACTAGGTCCACGTGAGAAATGTGCTCAACTGTCCAATGCCAAGGAATGGCCATAGACACATAAGGTACATGAGGTATGGATAAGCAAGACTTTAACGGCAGCCTTGCCAGATCGGCTGTGTGGCACACGCAAATCAGTTACAAGCATTTTATTTACTGGTGCACGTCCCTCCCCCAGTTCCTCATTGGCTGAGTACTATGGGAGGTACAACTTCCCGGAAGCCACCCACGTTTTATTATTACCTTATTAGGTATTAAGGCCCAGGCTCTGGACAAGCCCGGAAAAAGGCCCGCCAGATGTCCTGAGGAGGGAGAAGAACTGGGAAGTAAAAGAAGCAAAGGGCTGGTGATGGCCACCCTCTTGAAAAGTCATTTCTCAAGGGTGGTTTTTAAAAATAATTATTTATTTAATTTTATTTATTCATTCATTTATTTTAATTTGACGAGAGAGAGACACAGAGAGAGAGAGAGAGAAAGTGAGAAAGTAAGCCAGCGGGTCCAGGACTCAAGCTGGTGTGGGTCATGTGGGTTCAGCACCTTAACCACCACACCACCTGCTGGCCTACAAGGGCAACTTGTTTTGGGGCTGCGTTTGTTCAGGAACTTTTCAGGAATGTGCTTTCTGAGGCTGTGACATCAACAAGACTGGATAAGCATCTTTTGTTAGGCTATTCTTTTTTTTTTGGAGAGGTTTTTGCTATAGGCCGTGTGCGCTCGCCAGACAGACAGAGAGAGACATAGAGACAGAAAGTGAGAAATCACCCCCCAGGGGGGATGGTCACGCCACAATCCCTTCTCCTCCATTCTCCTCTCGGGATCTTGGGCACGCACACACACGTGCCCGGCGTGAGTTTTAAGCCACCGGGCCCGGGATGCGAACTGCCGTCGACTATGTGGGAGTCCAGCGACATAGCCATTACGCTAACTGCTGGTTCCCGAGGCTATTCTTGAAAATAAATCACTTAGACTATTTTTTACAGTGCAGGACTCAAACCACACAGTCAGCCATGTGAGATCCAGCCCCCCTAGCTACCACTTCACTGGCTACCCCAATAGATGTTTCTTTTTAGCATTGAATAATATTACATTGGGAACCAGCAGTTAGCGTAATGGCTATGTCGCTGGACTCCCACGTAGTTGACCACGGTTCGCGTCCCGGACCCGGTGGGGTGCGTTTGTATGCATGCCCAAGATTCTGAGAGGAGAATGGAGGAGAAGGGATTGGGGCATGACCATCCCTCCTGGGGGGTGATTTCTGGCTTTCTGTCTCTATGTCTCTCTCTGTCTGGCGAGCACACACACCCTATAGCGAAAAAAATCTCTCCAAAAATAAAAAAATAAAAAAATATATTACATTGACTTTATGTACAACAGTTTATCCATTCACCTACTGAAGGATATTTTGGTAGCTTTGAAGTTTTGGCAGTCATGACTAAAACTGCTATTAACATCCACATTCGGGTATTTCAACATAAATTTTTTATGCATTTGGGTAAATACCAAGGGACATGATAAGCTGGATCATATTTTTAGATTAAAATTACAGAAGGGCAAGTCCCATAGTACAGTGGTTGAGAGAGCCAGATTCCATATTGCTAACTATAGTTTGAAACCCAGCTCTGGCATCCTGTGTAAAATGCCAGGAATAGGTGTGATCTCTGCATATCCAAAATCCTGACAGGAAGGAGGATTGCATGCCCCACTGAGGAGACCACTCTCTCACACATACACAAACCCTCTGAAAATAATGTTTTTTAAATTATCGGAGGGCATTGTTCTGGACTAAGCTGTCTTTTCCAGAATGTCGTAGAATTGGTTATGTAGTCTTTTCAGATGAGTTTCTTTCACTTGGTAATATACATTTAAGTTCCTCTATATGTTTTCATGGTTTGATAGCTGTTTCTTTTTCTTTCTTTTTGTTCCTGCACTAGGTCCCAACCGAAAAAAAAAACAATGGGGAGCCATCAAGTAGCATAGTGGTTAAGGCGCAGGACTCTCATGTGGCTGGTTGTGTAGAATTTTAGACCTGGTGGCTTGAAACTCACACTGGGCGTATGTGCATATGTGCCCAAAATCCTGAGAGGTGAATGGAGGAGCGGGAATTGTGGTGTGACCATCCCTCCTGGGGGAGTGATTTCTCGCTTTCTGTCTCTTTGTCTCTCTGGTGAGTGCACACACTCTGTAGCAAAAATTTATAAAAAACAAAACAAAAGATGCACTCATGCTAAAGTTTCATACCACCAAATTGAAACTAACTCATTGTTAGACCATTCTAGTCCATCCAATTACTAATATCAAAAATACTTAAGTCTGGGGAACCAGCAGTTAGCGTAATGGCTATGTCGCTGGACTCCCACGTAGTCGACCGTGGTTCACGTCCCGGACCCGGTGGCTTAAAACTCACGCCGGGCGCGTGTGCGTGCGTGCCCAAGATCCCAAGAGGAGAATGGAGGAGAAGGGATTGCGGCGTGACCATCCCCCCTGGGGGGTGATTTCTCACTTTCTGTCTCTATGTCTCTCTCTGTCTGTCTGGTGAGCACACGCGCCCTACAGTGAAAATCTTTCCAAAAAAAAAAAAATACTTAAGTCTGGATAATTTAAGAAAATAGAAATATATACAGCTCAGGGTTTAGAGGCCCAAGGCCCACAAGCCATTTTCTCTGAAACCCTTTGGCTATATCACATGACAGAGGGTACAGAGAGAATACATCTGTGTCCACATAACTCTTGGTCTCATTCCCTCTCCTTATAATCACAATAGGGGTCAGTCACAGGGCCCCCACCCTAATGATCTTAACCTCCTCCCAGAGACTCCACCTTCGTTTCTCTCTCTCTTTCTCCATCACTGTATTACCAGAGAGCATGTGCACTAATCAGAGAGAGCACTCCTCACTGGCGCATTGTCATACCACAATCCTTTTTTTTTTTTTTTTAGAATTATTTATTTAATTTTATTTATTCATTCATTTATTTTAATTTGACCACTGATAGATACAGAAAGAGAGAAAATGAGAAAGCAAGTCACCAAGACTGGGACTTGAACCACGGTTGGCCATGTGGGATATCCAGTACCTTAACCACCATGCCACCTGCTGGCCCCCACAATCCTCGTTCCTTCATTTCTCTATCTCGTCAGATTTAGGGCATGCACACACATGGGCCTGGCATGTTTTCCAAGCCATTGTGGCCTGGATCCAAATCATGGTCTGCCATGTGGGATCTGACTTTTTATGTACAGCACTACAAAGCCAGTCCAAAAGCCCCACTTTTCAATACCATCATCAGAATACATTTTTACATTTTTTTTTATAAGCAATTTTTGCTATAGGGAACATGTGTTCGCTAGAAAGACAGAGAGATAGAAAGTAAGAAATCATCTCCCTGGGGGGAATGGCCATGCCATAATCCCTTCTCCATTCTACTCTTGGGATTTTGGGCGTTCACACACACACACACCCAGCATGAGTTTCAAGCCACTGGGTCCAGGACTTGAACCTCTACAAATGCTTCTTTTCCAAAAGTGGACCCTTAGATTTGATTTCTAATCAATATTTGAAGGATTGAAGGAAGCCTGGATGCAATTCTTTGTATAGCTAATTATTTGGGAGTCTAGCGACATAACCATTACGCCATCTGCTGGTCCCAAATTGTTACACTCTTAATTCCATCATAACTAAATCTTCACACATGAATTTGAAAAGGGGAAGCATTCAAATCAGAACACCTTGACTAACCACAAAATCAGGAGAGATTGATAATAGTTAAATTTCCCAAACATGCCAGTTTCAGTTAGTATGATAATCAAGTTCTCTCTACTTTAATCCTTACCAAAAAGAAGCCTAAACTAACCTGATACTAACTAGTTGTTTTTGTTGTCGTTGTCATTGATGTTCTGACTCCCCCTGCCTGCCTTACAAGGAAAGTAACTTTGAAATGATAGATTCACATTTTTTAAAAAAGATTTTATGTCACTTGCCAGATAGGCAGAGAGAGGCAGTGAGAGAGAAAGTGAGAAATCACCCCCGCCCCAGGGGATGGGCGCACCACAATCCCTTCTCTTCCATTCTCCTCCTGGGATTTTGGGCACACACATGCACACAAACCTGGCATAATTTTCTTTTCTTTTTTAAAAAATTAAATTTTGTTATTATTATTTATTTATTTGACCAGAGGGAGAAAGGGAAGTGAGAAACCAAGGTGCTAAGTTCAGGAGTCCAGCTGTGGTTGACCGCGTAAAAGTTGAGCATTTTAACCACCCCATTACCTGTTGTCCCCTTGATTCACTTTTAATTCTTTGTTTTTGCTTCCTTCAGCCCTTCTGTCTATAAAACCAACCACTGCTACTCAATTCATTGAAACACTTATTCTATTTTATGGAATGAGTTGCCTAATTCTCAAATTGTGAATAAAAGTCAATGGAGATCTTTAAACTGAAATTGTTGTAATTGTGTCTAAGAGTATGTTTAGTTTTGTAAAATCTGTCAAACTCTTCCAAAGTGGAGCTTTGTATTCACACCAGTAATGAATAAGAGTAACTGTTGCTCCAAATCCTTGTCAGTATTTGGTACTATCGGTGTTTTGGATTTCCACCATTCTATGGGCATATAGTGGTATCTCATTTTCACTATGCATATTATCTACTTATATGTTCACATGTTACAGAATGTTTTTAAAACAGGCGTATCACCCCACAGGAACCACATGTTGTTAGTTGTTTTTTTTTTTGTTACTATTATTATCACATGATATAGAGTGAAGAAGGGATTCTGTAATGAACTAATGATATCTAGAAAAATAAAATAGTAACTGAAAATACAGTCATCACAGGCCAGTCCTGTGACCTGATGGTTATAAGATAGCTGGATCCCATGTTGCTAACCACACAGTTCAAATCCCAGCCCCAACAGCTGGAAAAAAGCCCAGGTGTGTATGCATGCATGCTCAAAGTCCCAACAGGATGGAAAAGTGGAGAAGTAACTGCAACACGGACATATCCTATTTTTGGGGGAGCGGGGATAGGTTTTTGCTATAGGGGGTGTGCGCTCGCCAGACGGAGAGAGAGACAGAGAGACAGAAAGCAAGAAATCACCCCCCAGGGGGATGGCCACACTGTAATCCCTTCTCCTCCATTCTCCTTTCAGGATCTTGGGCACGCACGCACACGTGCCCAGCATGAGTTTTAAGCCACTGGGTCCGGGACTCGAACCGTGGTTGACTACATGGGAGTCCAGCAACATAGCCATTACGCTAACTGCTGGTCCCAGACACACCTTATTGAAGAGCACTTTCCTCTCTCCCATCCCCCATCTCTCTGTCTCTGTCATCTGGCAAAATTTAAAAGGAATAAGACTTCATTTTGTTGTTGTTGGATAGGTAAAAGAATTGTTTTTCTTAGAGAGATTTTTGTTATCAGGCCTGTGCACTCGCAAGAGAGACAGAGAGAAAAAAAAGTGAGAAATCACCCCATGGGGGATGGCCACACTACAATCCCTACTCCTCCATTCTCCTCTTGGGATTTTGGATACATATGCACAAGCTCCTGGCATGAGTTTCAAGCTGCCAGGTCCAGGACTCGAACCATGGTTGACCATGTGGGAGTCCAGCTATGCTTGCCACTGGCCCCAGGTGAAAGAATTTTAAGAAGAGATACATACAGTGATAAGTAATAAGTAGCTATACAAAGAATTGCATCCAGGCTTCCTTCAACCCTTCGAATATTGATTAGAAATCAAATCTAAGGATCCTCTTTTGGAAAAGTAGCATTTGTAGGATAGACAGCATATTCATGGCAGGTAAGGAAATAAAAACATTAGACATTTATTGTGTGATATTATATAAAATAGTTTTGTAGAAAAAATTTTTTTTTTTTTTAAATTTTCTAGAGGGCACATGTACTCACTGGAGAGAGACAGGAAGAGAAGGAAAGTGAGAAAGCAACCACCATGGGGTTAGTCACACTGAAATTTCTTCTCTATTTCTCCTTTTGGAATTTTGGACATGCACACGTACCCATGCCAGCATGTTTCTCAAGCCTCTGGATCTAGATTCGAACCTCACAGTCAGCCTTGTGAGATCCAGCCACCTCAACCTCAAAAATGTTTTCCTCTTTTTATTTTGCCATAGAAATATATGTACTCACCCATGAGTGATGGAGAGAGACAGAGAGAAAGAGAGGGAAAGTGAGAAATCACCCCTTAGAGGGGAATTCCATACTGCAATCTCTACTCTAGTCTCCTCTAGAGATTTTGGGCACACATAAACAACACCTGGTGTGATTTTTCAAGCCTCCAGGTCCTGGGCTTGAACTGTATCCAGACATCTAAGAGTCTAGCGACTTACCCACCACACCACTTGCTGGCCCCTCAAAAATGCTTTTTTCTTTTTTTAAAGAAGAATTATTTATTTTATTTTACTTATCATCATCATCATCATTATTATTATTTAAGTTTTGGATCTAATCATTCTTTAAATTTTCACTTTGTGGTGATAATGAACATTAGTCACTGTTATTAATATAGCATGTAATTTTAGCATCTTTGCTTTTTTTTTTTCCTATCTGGTGTCTAAAATCCAATTTTGGTAACCCAACAATAGACATCTTTAGGCTACCCTTGGTATCATCTTTTTTCTTCTAATTGTCTGGAAATTCATAGCATGATTTAGGGATGCAAGGGACTCAGAGCCTTTTTCTAAACCTATTTATTTTACAGATGCTTAAATAGTGGGGTTTTTTGTTTGTTTGTTTGTTTGTTTTGGAGCGGTTTTTGCTATAGGGCGTGTGTACTTGCCAGAAAGACAGAGAGAGACAGAAAGTGAGAAATCACCCCCTGGGGGCGATGGCCACACCGTAATCCCTTCTCCTCCATTCTCCTCTCAGGATCTTGGGCACCACACACACATGCCCAGCGTGAGTTTAAGCCACTGGGTTCGGGACTCAAACTGCGGTCAACTACATGGGAGTCCAGTGACATAGCCATTATGCCAACTGCTAGTCCCTGTTTTTCTTTTTTTAAGGAATTATTTATTTAATTTTATTATTATTATTATTATTATTGTTTATTTTGCTATAGGGCACATGCACTCACCAGAGAGAGAGAGAGAGAAAGCAAGCCTCTGGGTACAGAACTCAAACTGTAGTCAGCCATGTGGGAGTCCAGTGCCTTAACCACCAAGCCATCTGCTGGCCCCTCTTTGTTGTTCTTTCATTCCAGAAAGACTCCATAACTGTGAGTCTAAGTTATGCTAACCACCATGATAAATGCTAGGGATTAACAGCGAATTGAATTCAAATTGTCTGTACTAGACCACAAAGATCCAATAAACTAGAAATTAATAAATGAATATTTAATTACAGTTGAGTGCTAGAATGGACATAAACAGAGCTCTGTTATAGAGAATACCAGTGGAGACCTACACTAATGATCTTGAAAGTCTTTTCTGAGAAAATAACATTTAAACTGAGAACTGCCAAGGAGCAGTCATGAGAAAAACCAGAGTAATGGTTTCTGGACAGCAGGAAAATCAAGAATTAAAATACCTCTAGAAAGTGGTATTTTAAGGTCAATGGAGTGGGCTAAGTTTTCCTAAAATTAGAAGGTTAGCAGGGTGGGGAGCCCTGGATCAAGGGAAGGAGTCATGCAAGGTAAGGCTGGGGAGCCAAGCTCCCAGGTTCCTGGAGGGGCCTTGAAGGCTCTGCTAAGGAGTCAGTGTTTTATTGTAACACATGGAGAAGCCATAGATATGTATTTTAAATGAAAACGAACACAATATAATATACATTTTAGTAGGACCAGCATATGGGTAATGGTTACATTGCTGGACTCCCACAGAGTTGTCTGTGGTTTGGGTACCAGATCTGGCGGCTTAAAATTCATGCCAGGTTTGTGTGTGTGCATGCCCAAAATCCTGAGAGGAGAATGGATGAGAAAGGATTGTAGCATAGCCATCCCCCTGGGGGGTGATTTATCACTTTCTGTCTTACTTACTCTGTCTCTCCGGTGAGTGCACACGCCCTATAGCAAAAATATATATACACACACACATTTATATATGTAAACGTGTGTGTGTATACATTTTAGCAGCTCAGGTTACTGTGGGGAATGGTTATAGGGTAGTAGACTTTGGAAAGATGTTGAAAAGTCTGAGCAACCACTGATATTTAAGGTGACAATGGAGGTGGGAGAAGTGAGTAAACTACATTTGATGGAAGGATGGCACACAGAAAGGCATTTCTACAATTTCAGAAGTAGTTTAAAGTATACACACAGAAATGTTTCTGACCCTAAAATGTTAGCAAATCTGATCAGTTCTGTGCGAGGAAAGATGAGAAGCTTTGCAAAAGATAGAAAGTAATCTTCATGAAAGGTAGCTGCGAGGAGCCATCCAACATAGAGCAATAAATTAATACTTAATTAAATTGATTTTCCCCCTATATAGCATATGTGTTCACCAGAGAGGGATGGGAAAGAAAGTAAGTGATCACCCCACCCCACCCCTGCCCCAGGGATTTGGCCATGCCACAATCTCTTCTTCATTTTCCTCTTGGGATTTTAGGCACACTCACACATGCAACTGGCATGATTATCAAGCCAACAGGACAGCTTGAACTATGTTCCACCATGTGGGAGTTCAGCACCTTAACCACCATGCTGCCTGCTGGTCCCCTTCTGGCAAAATTTTATAAAAAAGAAAAAAAGAAATAAAAGAAGAATGTGGAGAGGCCAACAAGTGGCAGGGTGAAGGTGCTGGACACCCACATGGCAGAGGCATTTTGAGTCCTGGACTGAGTGATTTGAAAACCATGCTGGACCATCGTCCACCACCAGGACAGTGCTGAATTTGTAGATCACTTTGGGTAGTATTATAATCTTAACAATATTAAATCATCCAATCCTTGAACATAGGATATCTTTTCATTCATTTGTCTTCTTTAATTAATTTTTTTTCAGAGATTTTTGCTATAGGGCATGTGTGTTCACACGAGACACAGAGATAGAGAGAAAGTGAAAAATCATCCCCCCAGGAGGATGGTCACACCACAATCCCTTCTCCATTCTCCTCTCAGGATTTCGGTCATACATGCACAGGCACCTGGAGTGAATTTCAAACCACCGATTCTGGGACTCAAACTGCAGTCAGCCATGTAGGAATCCAGTACCATAACCACTCTATCATCTGCTGGCTCCTCTTTAATTTTTTTTCAGCAATATTTTGTAGTTCTTGGTATACAAATATTTTGCCTATCTGGTTAAGTTTATTCCTATTTTTGTGTGTGTGTGTATAGTTGTTATTATTATAAACTGTATTATTTTCTTAATTTCTTTTTTCGAGTATATATTGTGGCCAGTAGGTGGAGTGGCAGTTAAGGTGTTGAATTCCCACATGGTTGACCATGGTTTGAGCCCCAGATCCAGTGGCTTGGAAAGCATCCCAAGTGGACCAGCAGGTGGCATAGTGGTTAAGGGTGCTGGATTCCCACATGGCCGACTACAGTTCAAGTCCTGGACCTTATAGCTTGCTTTCTCACCTTTCCTCTCTCTTTCACTCTGTTTGGCAGGTGGCATGGCAGTTAAGGGTGCTGAGCTCCCACAAGGCCAACTATGGTTCAAATCCCAGACCTGGCAGTTTACTTTCTCACTTTCTCTCTCTCTCTTTCTCTCTCTCTCTCCTTCTTTGGTCAAATTAAAATAAATAAATAAATAAAGTTAGAATAAATTAATTAATTATAAATAAATAAATAAAGTTAAATAAAATACTTCTTTAAAAAAGAAAAGAGAAAGAAAATCATGCTGGGCCTGTGTATGTGCATACCCAAAATCCCAAGAGAATGGAAGAGAAGAGATTGCACATGGCCATCCCTCCAGGTGGGTGATTTCTTACTTTCCCTCTCATTGTCTCTCTGGTGAGTGCATGCACCCTATGGCAAAATCTTAAAAAAAAAAAAAAAAAAAAGAAAGCATACATTGTTAATATATAGAAATGCAAATTATTTTTATGTGTTTATTTTGTATATTGCTACTTTGCTGAATCCATTTATTAAACTTGTTTCTGATTTGAGAGGAAAATCACTGAGTCTTTTATTATTCAGTTGGATGTTACATGTGATTTTTTCATACATGACTTTTTGGGATGTTGG
>NW_006159661.1:451299-454727 GCF_000334495.1 Tupaia belangeri chinensis
GTTGAATTTTGTTACATATTTTCTCTGCATCAATCGATCATGTTTTTTTCCCCTTCACTGTGTTAATAGAGTGCATTACATTGATTAATTCTCCTACCCTATCTAGTATCAGTAATCAATCCCACTTGGTGTATAATCTCTCTCTTTTTTTAAAGACTTATTTATCTAATTTAATTAATTATTATTATTATTCCATTTGACTGGAGAGACACATAGAGAGAAAAGAGAGAGAGTGAGAAAGCAAGCTGCCAGGCCCAGGATTTGAACCACAGTTGGCCATATTGGAGTCCAGCATCTCAACCACCTTGCCACCCGCCAACCCTATAATCTCTTTAATATACTGCTGACTTCATTTTAATATGATCAAATTATTTTTGAAAAGAGTGACAAAACCATTTAATGAAAGCCACTGTTTTTGGGACTGGTGGATAGCATAATGGTTATGTCGCTGGACTCCCATCTAGTTGACCACAGTTCGAGTCCTGGACTCGGTGGTTTAAAATTCATGCCTGGCGCATGTGTGTGCATGCCCAAACTCCCAAGAGGATAATGGAGGAGAAGGGATTGCAGCGTGGCCATCCCTCCTGAGGGATGATTTCTTACTCTCTCTCTCTCTCTCTGGTGACTGTACATGCCCTATACCAAAAATCTCTCCAAAAAAAGAAAAAAGTGTTTTTAACAAACAGTGCTGATAAAACTGAATATGCACATTCAAAAGGATGGGTTGAATCCTTCCTTATCTATCATATATAGAAATTGACTCAAAATAGATTAAAGGTCTAACTATCAGAGTGAAAACAGTAAAACTTTAGAAGAAAACACAGGGGGAAAGTGTCATTACACTAGATTTGGCAAAGACAGCTTGGATACGATACTAAAAGCACAGGCAAAAAAAGAAAAAGTAGAAAAAATGCCTAATCAAAATTAAAACCTTTAGGTCGTTGCACCACATTATTTAGGGATTGAAAAGATAGGGACCAGTAGATGACATAATGTAGTTGACCACAGTTCAAGTCCTAGACCCAGTGGCTTAAATACTGGAGGATGTCTGGGCACTGGGCACATGTCTGTGTGTGCCTAAAATCCTGGAGGAGAAGGAATTGCGGTATGGCCACCTCCCTGGAGGGTGATTTTTCACTTTCCGTCTCTCTGTCTCTCCAGTGAGTGCACATGCAATATAGCAAAAAAATTCTAAATAAAAAAAAGAGCATGAAAAGATAATTCACAAAATGAGAGTATTTGCATAACATATATCTGATAAAGGATTATTACTTGGAAAATATAAATAACTTCTATATTTCTTTAAAAAAAATATTTATTTATTTATTTCCATTTGCTGTTATTATTTTTTTATTTGACCAGACAGAGACAGAGAAAGATAAAGGGAAAGTGAGAAAGCTGCAAGGTCTGGGACTCAAACCACAGTCAGCCATGTGGGAATCCAGTGCCCCTAACCACCATGCCACCTGCCAACCCCAGAACTTCTATATTTCGACAGCAACCGAAAAAATCTAATTCAAAAATGGGGAAAACACTGAATAGAAATTTGTTGAAAGATACACAAATGACAAAGAATAAAAGGAAAAACGTGAAAAGATACTTGTAACCCCTAATCATTAAGGAAATGCAAATCAAATCCACAATGAGATACCACCTCACATTATTAGGATGTACACTATTTAAAAAAAATAACAAGCATTGGCAATGATGCAGACATATAAGAATGCTATGCGTTGTTGGTCTGATTGTAAAATGGTGTGGCCACTATGGAAAACAGTATGGTATTTTCTCAGCTAATTGAATTACAAGACCCAGAATTTCCACTTGTCGATATGTATTCAAATGAATTGCAAGCATGGTTTTTTTGTTTTGTTTTGTTTTGTTTTATTTTTTTACTATTACTATTCTCACTTTATTCTTTTCTTTTCTTTTTCTTTTTATTTCTTTTTTTGTATTCAACCATGTTACTTTACTTACAAAGTGAATATTCCAACATGTATTTTTCTCACTAGTCCAGTTCACCATACTATAAAGTTATCTTCAATAAATAATAACACATTTATTTGTCCCATAAATGCCTTCCCTCTGTATTTTTCTCCTTAATGCCCTTCCTCAGACTCTACTCCTTCACCTGCCCTCTTCCCATACTATATCTAGTATTCACAATCGTTTACTTAGTTTCTGTAACATTTAGTCATTCAGTTTCAGCCATAGAGTGCAGACACTCGGTATATATTAAACAGAGACATACAATGTCTCTCCTTCATCACCTGGTTTGCTTCACTCAGCAGTAAATCCTTCATATTCATCCACTTTCTGTCAAAAGTCAGGGTCTTGTTTTTATGGCTGAGCAGTCTTCCATAGAGTATTTGTGCCACAGTTTTTCAATCCATTCATCTGTTCGTGGGCATTTGGGTTGGTTCCATGTCTTAGCAATTGTGAATAACGCCATATGTTTACATGGATGTGCAAGCACTTTTCCGATTAAGAAGTCTTCTATGGGGACCAGCAGGTGGCGTGGTGATTAAGGCGCTGGACACTCCCCCATGGCCGATCATGTTCTGAGTCCTGAATCTGGGGCTTGCTTTCTCACTTCCTCTCTCTCTCACTCTCACCCTCTATCTTTCTCTGGTCAAATTAAAAGAAAAATAAATGAATAAATAAAATAATTTATCAAAAAAAAAAAAGAAGTCTTCTATTCTTTGGGTAGATATCAAGAAGTGGGATTGCTGAATCAAATGGTAGTTCTATTTGTAAGTTTTTGAGGAATCTCTAAATTGTTCTCCAGAGTGGCTGGACCAATTTACATTTCCACCAGCAGTGTAGAAGAGTTCCCCTTTCACCACACTCCTGCACTCCTGCCAGCACTTAATCATTTTTTGCTTGTGTGTGTGTGTGTGTGTGTGTGTGTGTGTTTAGAGGATTTTGCTATAGGGCGTATGGGCACACCAGAAAGACAGACACAGAGAGACAGAAAGCTAAAAATTAAACACACACACACACCAGAGGGAATAGCCATGCCGCAACCCTTTCTCCTCCATTCTCCTCTCAGGATCTTGGGTGTGCATGCACATGCACCCGGCGTGAGTTTTAGATACCAGGTCTAGGACTCGAACTGCGGTCGACTACATGGAAGTCCAGCGACATAGTCATTATGCCAACTGCTGGTCCCCATTTTTTTTTTCTTTTTTTCATCTTAGTCATTCTGACTGGGGTTGGGTGGTATCTCATTGTGGTTTTGATCTGCATCTCTCTTACAATGAGGTATGATGAGCATTTTTTTATATGCCTTTTGGCTATGCATATGTCTTCCTTAGAAAGTGGTTTTTTTCGACTCATTCTCCCCCCTTTTAATAGGGATAATCATCTTTTTTGGGGACAGCTGCTTGAGTTTCTTGTGTATTCTGGTTATTAGTCCCTTATATGAC
>NW_006159661.1:456511-456820 GCF_000334495.1 Tupaia belangeri chinensis
CTAGATGTGTATCAATTTTGTTTATCTTTTCAAAGAACCAGCTTTTACTTTAATTTATTTTTGGTATAGTTCATTTATTTTCTATTTCATTTATTTCTGCTCAGATCTTTATTATTTCTTTTCTCCTGGAATTTTTTAGATGGTTTTGCTATAGCTTTTTCAGTGCTCTGAGGCACGATGTTAGGTGATCTATTTGCCTTCTTTCCATCTTCTTACGTGCAATAATTGCTATGAACTTCACCTCTTATGACTGCTTTTGCAGTGTCCCAAAGATTATGGAAACTTGTGTCCTCATTGTCATTGGCTTCC
>NW_006159661.1:457216-461444 GCF_000334495.1 Tupaia belangeri chinensis
AGAAATCACCCCCCAGGGGGGATGGTCATGCCGCAATCCTTTCTCCTCCATTCTCCTCTTGGGATCTTGGGCATGCACACACACGCGCCTGGCATGAGTTCTAAGCCACCTGGTCCGGGACGTGAACCGCGGTCGACTACGTGCGAGTCCAACGACATAGCCATTAGGCTAACTGCTGGTTCCCTATAGATGTCTGTTAAGTCCATCTGATTTATGATATCATTTAGATCCTTTACCTCTTTACTTATTTTTTCTCTAAATGATCTGTCCAGAGGAGATAGTGGGGTGTTGAGGTCTCCAACAAGTAGTGTGTTGCATGTTGTAGTCTATCTCTCCTTTTAGATCCAACAGTTTTTCCTTTACATATTTGGGTGCTCCTGTGTTAGGTGCATAGATATTTATTAGCGTTATATCTTCTTGATGGAGTAACCCCTTTACTATAATATAGTGCCCTTCTTTGTCTCTTCAGTTTTTGTTTTAAAGCCTATCTTGTCAGAAATTAGTATCGCTACTCCAGCTGTTTTTTTTTTTTTTTGGTTCCCTTTTGCATGGAATACTTTTTCCAGCCTTTCACTTTTAGTCTACATGTGTCTTCATCCATGAGATAAGTTTCTTATAGACAGATAGAGGGTTTCTGGGTTTTTTTTTTTTGAGAGGTTTTTGCTATAGGGCGCGTGCGCTTGCCAGACAGACAAGAGAGAGACATAGAGACAGAAAGCGAGAAATCACCCCCCAGGGGGGATGGTCATGCCGCAATCCCTTCTCCTCCATTCTCCTCTTGGGATCTTGGGCACACACGCACACACACCCGGCATGAGTTTAAGCCACCAGGTCCGGGACACGAACCGCGGTCGACTACATGGGAGTCTAGCGACATAGCCATTACGCTAACTGCTGGTTCCCGAGGGTTTCTGGGTTTTTTTGTGCAGTCTGTATCCCCTTTTTTTTTTTCAGAGAGGATTTTTGCTATAGGGCACGTGTGCTCGCCAGAAAGACAGAGACAGAGAGACAGAAAGTGAGAAATCGCCCCCCACGGGGGATGGCCATGCCACAATCCCTTCTCCTCCATTCTCCTCTTGGGATTTTGGGCATGCATGCATAAGTGCCTGGCGTGAGTTTAAGTCTCCAGGTTTTGGACTCAAACTGCGGTCAGCTACATGGGAGTTCAGTGACATAACAATTATGCTAACTTCTGGTCCCCAGTCTGTGTCTTTTGATTAGAGAATTTAATCCATTAACATTCAATGTTATTATTGATATTTCTGGACTTGTCCCGACATTTAAGATGGCCACTGTCTTGGTTGCCTTTTATTCCTTTATTTCTGGCTATTCATTCTTTAGTTTTCCTGGAATAGTACTCTCTTCAGGTTTTCTGGAAGAGCAGGTCTCGTGTTGGCAAATTCTTTCAAGTTTTGTTTGTCTGAGAAGATTTTAATCTTTTTATCCATATGAAGGATAATCTTGCAGAATATAATAATCTTGGTTGAAATTGTTTCTCTCTTTATACTTTCAATACATCTTCCCATTCTTTCCTTGCTTGCATTGTTTCCGTCGAGAGGTCCAGTGTTAGCCTGATGGGATGACCTTTGTATGTCACTTCTCATTTCTCTCTTGCCAGTTTTAGTGTCTTGTCTTTATCTGTGGTCTTGCCCAGTCTGGCTAAGATGCACCTTGGGGAAGATCTTCTTGAGTTGATTCTATTTGGGGTCCTTCATATTTCTTGGGCCTAGATGCTTGAATGTCTCTCTAGACTTGGGAAATTTTCTTCAGGATTTCATGGAATAGATTTTCCATGCTCTTATTAGTTTCTTCACCTTCTGGGATACCAATTATTTACATGTTTGAACATTTAGTGGAGTCTAGTATTTCTCATATACTATCCTAAATTTTTTTGTTATTTTCTCTGTCTTTTTGATGTCTTTTTCTAGGTCAGAGGTTTTATCTTCTACATCAGAGATCCAATCTTCAGCATGATCTAATCGACTTTTAATACTTTCAAGAGAGTTTTTGGTTTCCTGTATTATAGACTTCATCTCTAATAGTTCCATCTGGTTCTTTCTTAGAGTGTCCATTTCTTCTTTCATATCGTGGAAGGACTTCCTAATCTCCTGTAGCTTGTTGTCTCTCTTCTGTTCCAACTCAGAGAGTTTTGTCACAATGAATGTTCTAAATTCTTCCTCTGACATCTGTTTTTGCAAGAAATAGAGGGGAGTTATTGTGTTCTTTTGATGAAGACATATTTCCTGGTTTATTCAGACCTGAAGCTCTTCTAATTCTAGCCATTGGAAGATGTATTCACTTTTGGTTATCGTTTTTGGAGAATGTTTCTTTGACTGGGAAAAAGAGTGCTTCCCTTTTGCTGTGGACTGATGTGTGCCAAAGTCTCTTTTCTGCTGTGTTTTGCAATGTGGTCTGCACAGGAGGAGTCTTCTATTCAGGAGTCTGAAGAGCAGTCTCTCCTTTTTCCACAGGCAGTTAAGTAAAAGGGAGGAACCCAGGGAGCTTCACAATATCAGGGTATTTGAAAATTATGATTCTAGACCTGTCTAGCCCTTCTTGGTGGGTGGAGGATAAGCAGGGGATGATAATATAAGACAGAAGAGAAAATAGTATTAAAGAAAAAAAAACAAAAAGTCGTGTAGTGCAGGATTTTTTTTCTTTTTTTGGAGAGGTTTTTGCTATAGGGCGCGCGCACTCGCCAGAAAGACAGAGAGAGACAGAGAGATAGAAAGCGAGAAATCAGGACTAGCAGTTAGCGTAATGGCTATGTCGCTGGACTCCCATGTAGTCGACCACGGTTCGCATCCTGAACCCGGTGTCTTGAGACTCACGCTGGGCACGTGTGCGTCCGTACCCAAGATCCCGAGAGGAGAATGGAGGAGAAGGGATTGCAGTGTGGCCATCCCCCCGAGGGGGGATTTCTCACTTTTTGTCTCTTTGTCTCTCTCTGTCTGTCTGGTGAAGTGCACGTGCCCTACAGCAAAAACGTCTAAAAAAAAAAAAAAAAACGAGAAATCACCCCCAGGTGGGATGGCCACGCTGCAATCCCTTCTCCTCCATTCTCCTCTTGGGATCTTGGGCACACACACACACGTGCCCAGCGTGAGTTTAAGTCACCGGGTCTGGGACTCGAACCACAGGGTCTGGGACTTGACTACATGGGAGTCCAGCGATATAGCCATTATGCTAATTGTTGTTCCTTAGCACAGGATTTCACCAGGGGGCTGGAGATGGAAGTGGGCTCTGCTGGAGAGCTGCGGGCAGTCCTATGGGGTATGAAGAAGTGGGAAATTAACAAAAGAAAGAAGAAGAGAATAAAAAAAAAAAAATCCTACCTTGCTAACAGAAAAAGGGTCTCTGGGGTTGGGGAAGCTGGAGCTGGGGCTGGAGGCCCCTGCCTCAGTGTCCCTTAGGCTAGGGGGCTGGAGATGGAAGTAGAGCACGGTTTCTTTTTGTTTTGTTTTGAAAGACTTATTTTATTTAACTTTATTTATTTATTTAAATTTGACCAGAGAGGGACAGAGTGAGAGAGAGAGGGAAAGTGAGAGAGCAAGCCTCCAGGTCCAGGACTCAAACTGTAGTCAGCCATGTGGGAGTCTAGCACTCCTAACCACCACGCCACTTGCCATCCCTGCAAGCATGGTTTATTAGATGTATTTGTATATCCATGTTCCTAACAGCATCAGTCACAACAATCAAAAGCTGGAAACAACGCAAGTGTCCATCAACGGATGAACAGATAAGCAAAGTGTATGTACATACAATGAAATGAAATTTAGTCTTAAAAGGAAAGTGAATTCTGGCATGTGCTACAATATGGATGAACTTTGGAGCTATTACAGTAAGTGAAAAAAGCCAATGACAAAAAGACAAATACTGCATGATTCCACTTATATAAGGGACCAAGAAGTCAATTTTTAGAAACAAAAAGTAAAAGGGGCCAGGCTTGAGTGAAAAGAGGAATTGGGAAATGTCAGTTAGTGAATATAGAGCTGAGTTTCAGTTCTTCAAGACCAAAAATGTTTATGTGGTGTGGCTGTAGAACAATGTGAATATACGTAACATTACCACATTGTGTACTTTAAAATGGCTTTAAAGGTAAATTTGGGGCCGGCAGGTGGCGTGGTGGGTAAGGGCTCTGGGCTCCCACAAGGCCAATTGCAGTAAGAGTTCTGGACCTGGAGGCTTGCTTTCTCACTTTCCTTCTCTCTCTCTCTCTCTCATTCTT
>NW_006159661.1:461465-463238 GCF_000334495.1 Tupaia belangeri chinensis
ATAAATGAGTAAATAAATAAAGTTAAATAAAATATTTTTTAAAAAAGAAAAGAAAGAGCCAGTAAGGCAACTTTAAAAAAAATTATATTTATTTTATCACAATTTTTTCTCTCTCTCATACACATGCACATGTTCTCTATCATTAATAAAAATAAAATAGATTTTACAATAAAAAAGTAAAAATAAAAATAGTTAGAATGGTAAATTTTATGCTTTGTATATTTTCCACAATAAAAATAATGTAATGCCAAGCACATGGGTTTTAAAATGTTACCAAATTACTCTTAGAAGAATATTGAGGGGGCCAGCAAGTAATGTGGTGGTTAAGGTGTTGTACTCCCATGTGGCCAACTACAGTTCAAGTCCCAGATGTGGTGGCTTGCTTTCTCATTTTCTCTTTCTCTCTCTCTATCTCTCTCTCTGATAAGCACATATGCCCTATAGCAACTTTAAAAAAATAATAATGGGGGCCAGCAGGTGGTATGGTAGTTGGGGCAGTTGGACTCTCACATGGCTGACTGCAGTTCAAGTCCCAGACCTGGCAGCTTGCTTTCTCACTTTCCTCCTCTCTCTCTGTCTCTCTCTGATCAACTTAAAAAGTAATTAATTAATTATTAATGATAATGAATTAAATTAAATTAAAATAATTATTAAAAGCAATAATAACACAGGGGCCAATGGGTGGTGTGGTGGATAAGGGCACTTGACTCCCACATGGCCTACCACAGTTCAAGTTCTGAACCTGGCAGCTTGCTTTCTCACTTTTCTTCTCTCTCTCGCTTTCTGTCTCTCTGTCTCTCTCTTTCTGTCTGGCGCACACGCCCTATAGCAAAAACCTCTTCAAAAACAAACAAACAAAACTGGCAGCTTGCTTTCTCCCTTTCTCTTTCTGTCTGGTCAAAAAATTAAAAAATAATAACATATGGAATTAAATAAATAAATAATTCTTTAAAAAAAAAAAACAATTAGGAAGAAATGCACAACCCATCAGATGACCAAATAAGTAAGTAATAAATAAAGTTAAATAAAATAATTCTTTTAATAATAATAATAATAATGGGGCTGGCAGGTGGTGTGGTGTTTAAGGCACTGGACTGCCACATGATCAATCATGGTTAGAATCCCAAACCTGGTGGCTTGTTTTCTCACTTTTTCTCTCTCTTTCTGTCTCTCTCTGGTGAGCACATGTGTCCTATAGCAAATTAAAATAATAATGATGATAAATAAAATTAAATAAATAATTTTTTGGAGAGAGATTTTTGCTATAAGGCACCTGCAGTCACCTAGATTTGAGAGGCACGAAGACAGGCCCATTCTGAGGTGGCTACTGAACTTTAGCTGTAAAATATCGCTTTCATTGACTAACAATGAAGATTTTCTGCTGAGACTCCTCTCTCTCAGATTCATTTCTAGATTGCCTTCACTCACTGAATGTCTAGACTAGTCTACGTGAACAGTATCCAAACATCTGACTAACATTCGGGTCAGAATATTCCTCAATTCCCACGGAATCTGACCCACGAAGAGCGAAAAACACAACAGAAGAGAGATGGTAGATCACCTTCTCCAGTATGCCACTGAATGAGGGTTTTGTTTTGTTTTGTTTTTAAGAAAAAATTACTTATATGGAAACCAGCAGATGGCATAATGGTTATATCACTGGTCTTCCATGTAGTTTACTGCAAGTCGAGTCCTGGATCCAGAGGCTTAAAATTCATGCTGAACGTGTGTGCCCAAAATCCTGAGAGGAGAATGGAGGAGAAAGGATTGCAG
>NW_006159661.1:463442-463950 GCF_000334495.1 Tupaia belangeri chinensis
TTAAAAAAAAAAAAAAACAATTAGAAAGAAATGCACAACCCATCAGATGACCAGAAATCACCACAGGGGCACAAAAAATATGAGAAATCAAGAAAAATACCTCTCCTCCAAGGGAAAAGAATAATTCCTCTTCATCCACAGACAGTACAATGGAACTCATGAAAATGTCAGATAAAGAATTTACAATATTAATAGTGACAAAACTAACAGATGTTAGAGAAAAGAGACAATGAACTCCAGAATACACAGGAGAAAAAAGACAATGATTTTTCAGGAGGTGAGGAAGTTCTTGCATGATCTGAAAGAGGAAATACACACCATAAAAGAATCAAATGGAGCTGTTAGAGATGAAGGCTGTAATGCAGGAAATCAAAACCCCTCCTGAAGTTATTAAAAGTAGACTAGATCGTATGGAAGATTGAATCTCAGATGTAGAAGATAGAATAGCTGGCCTAGAAAAATCCACCATGAAGACTGAGAAAATAGGGGGCTCATGCCCCGCCCCAGC
>NW_006159661.1:464919-465570 GCF_000334495.1 Tupaia belangeri chinensis
AAAAAAAAAAGAGAAGAGGATAGAGAAAGATAGCAAGTGAACAATAGAGGGGATGTTAGTGAGAAACAGATATGGTTTATTATCTGTTGAAGATGACGTGTATAGTATTCTCAACTGGACTGGTCTGGGAAGTATTTCATGATGGGTGAAGTCTTTTAACAAGCAAAATGAGAAATAGTGATTGACTGTTTTAAAAAATTATAATAATAATAATTATTGGGAAATGCATGGAAAAGACTTTGAATGATAAAGCGGGGAGATCGATGCCTCTGTATTGACTGACATGCATGGCATTCCCTTTTGAAAAAGCAATGGAAGTCAATGTAAAGTTATATGTAATCCAATGTAATATAAAGAAGATTATGATAATAATAAAAAAAAAAGACTGAGAAAATAGCCCCCCTCAAATTAGTATAATATACAAGAAATAGTAGATAACATTAAATGTCCAAATATCTGGATAATTGTTGTCCCAGAAGGTGAAGAGACTAATAAAGGCATTGATAATCTATTCTATGAAATCCTGGAAGAAAACTTTCCAAACCTAGAGAGGCATTCAAAAATCCCGTCCCGGGGCCAGCAGTTAGTGTAATGGCTATGTTGCTGGACTCCCACGTAGTCGACTGCAGTTCGAGTCCCGGACCCAGTGGC
>NW_006159661.1:466434-471326 GCF_000334495.1 Tupaia belangeri chinensis
TATATATATATATATATATTTAATGACTGCATCATTAAAGCTATATAGCAGCAGCTAGGTGCTACTTTATAATATATTCATTCTACTCAGAGTTTCATGCCTAAAGTCAGACATGTGTTCACAGATATGCATATATCAGCTGAACTTGCTGTTGAAAGTAGTTAGATAAATTAAGATATTTTGTGAATCAATAAAATGTGTGTGGAGAAGAAAGAATGGAAAGCAACTGTAGACACCAGAGACAGTACGGAATGTGGGTGGGAAAAGGCAGAGGGTGAAAAATAGGGGGAAAAATATACATATACACATATGTGTGTGTGTGTGTGTGTGTGAAACAAGAAATGGAAAATTATTT
Organism: Tupaia belangeri chinensis; assembly: GCF_000334495.1. NCBI lineage: Eukaryota > Metazoa > Chordata > Mammalia > Scandentia > Tupaiidae > Tupaia > Tupaia belangeri. Next base: position 466,790 of record NW_006159661.1, read on the forward strand.
ATTGATCATACATGTATGATTAAGCCACTATACAGTGTATTCTGGATGGGAAATCGCATTTTCTTTGCCATGATGATGCTCAGTGAATGAATGTAAAATAAATTAATTAAAAAAAAAACAACTCGGAGGTGGGGAGACATTACTGATTTGGTTAAGGTTGCTGGACTCCCACGTGGCTGGCCATGGTTTGAATCCTGGACCTGGTGGCTTACTTTCTCACTTTCCCTCTCTCTCTCACTCTGTCCCTCTCTGGTCAAATAAAAATAAATAAATAAATAAGTTAAGTAAAGTAATCCTGGGGAAAAAATAAAAAACACTCTAGGGGGGACCAGCAGATGGCATAATGGTTATGTCGCTAGACTCCCACATAGTTGACTGTGGTTTGAGTCTCAGACCCAGAAGCATGAAAGTCATGACTGGTGTGTGTGTGTGTGTGTGTGTGTGTGTGTGTGTGCCCAGGATCCTGACGGGAGAAAGGAGGAGAAGGGATTTCTATGTGGCCATCCCCACAGGGGGTGATTTCTCACTTTCTGTCACTCTGTCTCTGGTGAGCACACATGCCCTATAGCAAAACAAACAAACAAAAAAGCCAAAAAACAAAACAAGACAGAAAAAACTCTTGAGGGACCCAGAAATTGAAAGAGCCTACACTTTTGTGAACTTTACCTCCTAGAGTTCTACCCAGTTCTCACAGCGAATATCAGAGAAAAACCCCATTGTGCTTCAGGCAGGAGGTAGAGGACAAAACACAACTTGAAATGTGCCAGGGTATTCTTTCTCTCTTTTCTTTCTTTTCTTTTCTTTTCTTTTTTTTAGTTTATTTGTTTCTTCCATGAGAGAGAGAGGGAAGCACCCCAATAGGGTCTTTATCATAAGATCCACCTCCCAATGGAGCGTGGTCACCCTGTCATCTTTTCTCCATTTCTCCATCCCTTTGGGATTTGGGGCACACACACACACACACACACACACACACACACACACACATGTCCAGAGTGTTTCTCAAACAGCCAGGACTGGCATTCAAACTGTGGAGTTGGTCTTGGCGGAGCTGGCTCCTTATCCTCTGGAACACAAGACCAGCCCTGTAATTTTATTCTAAAGTCATAATAATTAAAGCAGCGTGCTAACAGCACAGGGATCGACGAACTGACCAGTTGATTAGAGGAAAGTTCTCAGAAGCAGACCCAAATTCATTAGGAAATTTGATGTATGTAAAGATGGCACTGCAGAGGAAACGAATATCTATTTAAAACTGGTATTGATGGGACCAGCAGGTGGTGTGATGGTTAAGGTGCTGGACCCCCCACATGGCTGACCATGGTTCAAGTCCTGGATCTGGCGGCTTGCTTTCTCACCTTCTCTATGTCTGTCTCTTTCTTATGAGCACGCATTTTGTGTCTGTAATAATTTTTAAAAAATAATAATAATTTTAACTAAATAAATAAGCAGCTGGATCCAACATGGCCAAGTGTGTGGTTCAATTCTCAAACCCAGCGGCTTAAAAAACACACCGGGCACATGTGAACACATGCAAAATCTCGAAAGGAAGGAGAAGTGGAGAAGGGATTGTAGTACGACCATTCCCCATGGTGGCTGCTTTCTCTCTCTCTCCCTCTTTCTCTCTTTCTCTCTCCAGCTGAGAATATGTGCCCTTTGGCAACATTTTTTAAAAAAGAAAGAGATGGGTTATAAAAAAAAAAGGTGTCTCTAAGTCATCTCTAAGAAGATGAATTATTGGCCCAGGAGGTGATATGGCAGTTAAGATACTGGATCCCACACGGACGACTTTGGGGTTCGAGTCTGGGATCCAGTGACTTGAAAATCATGTTGTCCGGTCCCTGTTCGGGCGCCAGGTGTCCCGTCCCTGTTCGGGTGCCAGGTGTCCCGACCCGGGAGGACACCCAAACGGGTTTCCTGAGTGAAGGAGTGAGAGCCGGGACAAGCGGTGTAGTGTTACAGCACGGAGACGACAGTGTCGTCCGTTTATTGTGGGCAGCACGGTACAGCACAGAGACAACGCAGTGTCGTGTCATCTACTGTGAGCAGCACGGAGACGACGCGGTGTCACAGCTCTTCAGGGTCGTCCGGAGACGATGTAGTGTTACAGCTCTTCAGGGTCTCCCAGGTCGTCTGGAGACGATGCAGTGTCAGCTCTTCAGGATCTTCAGGGTCGTCTGGAGACTGCGCGGTGTTTCAGCTCTTCAGGCTCTTCAGTTGTCGTCTTCTGATTGGTTGCTTTTGGACCAATCATGAGGTGCCGGATATGCAAATTTGAGGGATTCTAGTGGCCAATCAGAGCAAGGTTTCAAAGGTCAGGTTTTTGGAAGGGAACCAATCATGGTAATTGTTTGCTCTCTGAGAAACCTCGGCAGACTCGCTGGTGCGCAGCTTCCCACAGTATGTGTGTGTGTGTGTATATGCCCAAAATCCCAAGAGGAAAAAGGAGATGGGATTGTTGTGTGGCTATCTCTCCTGCAGGGTGATTTCTCACTTTCTCTCTTTCTTTCTCTCTCTGGCAAGCACATGTGCACTGTAGCCAAAACAAAACAAATGAGATGAGTTGTTATTTGGTCAATACACTTTGATATTTTTTGTGAAGCTTATTTATTTTATGACCAAGAAAGGGGAAAACATTGAGAGAGAGAGAGAGATGGATCTAACGCCATGATTTTCACTCCCCGCCCTAGCCTTTCTGCCAGCTAGGATCATGGGCACGTGCCCAACATGTACAAGTCAACCAGAGATCTGAACCCCATTCTTCCAAATGGCTTCCAGCATGGCAGTGATAGGCTACTGCTAAACCACCAGAGCTGGGCTTATTTCTATGTTTACTAATTGGTTTTTGGTTTGTTAGGCTGTTTTGTAGTATTTGCTACAGGCACATGTGCTTTCTGGAGACAGACAGAGACAGAGAGAGAGGGAAAGTGAAAAATCACCCCCCACCCCGTCCCCCGAGAGGATGGTCACAATCTTTTCTCCTCCATTCTCCTCAGAATTTTGAGCACATATGCACATGCACCTGGCATATTTTTTAAGTCACTGGGTCTGGGACTTGAACTGCAAAGTCAGCTATGCACCTTAACCTCCATGACACTTGCTGGCCCCCTTAATCTTTTTTTTTTAGACTTCTGCCATAGAGTCTTTGCACTTGCCAGAGAGAGACAAAGAGAGAGGGAAAGTGAGAAATTACTCCTGGAACCAGCAGTTAGTGTAATGGCTATGCCGCTGGACTCCCATGTAGTCGACCGCAGTTCAAGTCCCTGACCCAGTGGCTTAAACTCACGCCAGGCACATGTGCGTGCGTGCCCAGGATCCCGAGAGAACAGAGGAGAAGGGATTGTAGCATGGCCAACCCCCCTGGGGGGGTGATTTATTGCTTTCTATCTCTCTGTCTCTCTCTGTCTTTCTGGCGAATGCATGCGCCCTATAGTAAAAAACCTCTTCAAAAAAAAGGAAAACAAAAAAGAAATCACTCCTTCCTTGGGGGATGGCCATGCTGCAATCCTTTCTGTTTCATTCTCATCTTAGGATTTGGGGCACACATGCACATGAGCTCAGGATGAGTTTCACACTGCCAGGTCTGAGACTCGAACCATGGTCAACCATGTGAGAGTCCAGCGCCTTAATCACTGCGCCAACTGTTGGCCCCAGTTGATTGTTTTTACTACGTGACCATGGCACATCAACTCTGTTGCTTTAGTACAGAGTCAATAACTGCTTTTACTACAACACGTTCAGGCATATAAAAAAATTTGTAAAGAGACAGTATCAATTGAGACGTTTTTGTACTTGTGACTAATCCATTATAAACAAATGCCAATCTCTTTTTTTTTTTTAAGAGAGATTTTTGCTATAGGGCATGTTTGTTTGCTGAAGAGACAGACAGAAAGTGAGAAATCGCGAGTGGCGAGTGCCAGCCCCTGAACAAGACTGTGCTCTTCAACGTGCTCAAGGTCTCCAAGGCCGCCAACACCAAGAAGCAGTTTCAGAAGTTCCAAGCCTGGGCGCCTGGCCACTACCCACGCCAGAAATCCCCTGGGAGGATGGCCATGCCACAATCCCTTCTCTTCCATTCTCCTCCCAGGGTCTTGGACACCCATATACACATGCCCAGAGTGAGTTTTAAGCCTCGGTGTCCAGGACTCAAAGCATGGTCAGCCATGTGGGAGTCCAGCAACATAACCATTACGTCATCTGCTGGCCCCGTAAATGCCAATCTTAAAAAGGCAGTTCCAGAGTAAGCACACCTAGACTGCACGGATAAGGAAGTACGGGGCTCATGGCCGTGCTATCCCGAAAAGATGAAAAGCAAAGCTGATTTTATACCGAAAGTCTTGGTAAATAAATAAATAAAATCCCATCCTTTTCTTCTGTATATAATGCACAGATTTCTTTCACAGATAATAGCATGCTTCGTTTCATTCACTTCAATAGGATGAACTTAGACAAAGATTGAGAGTTGATAGTCAGTCCCCACATTTTATGCTTATGTGTTCCCATGTCTATCACTTTCCTGACATAGTGGACATAAGCA
>NW_006159661.1:471357-471881 GCF_000334495.1 Tupaia belangeri chinensis
AATGACTTTTCATATGAGGCTACAGCTGCCTTGAAGAACTCTGACGAGTTACATGCATCCTATGTTGCTTTCGGTTTCCATCTCTGTTGTTTCAACCCCCATGTGAGTTTCTTCTCTTTTCAAGTAGCCTGTGAATCTTTCAGCCTCCTTCTTGGCTTTTACAAAATTGTGGAAGGCAACTGCTTTAGCAAATTTTTAAAAATAAATAGGTACTAAGTCTTATTTATTATTGTTTTTTAATCTGATCAGAAAGAAACATGGAGAGATAGTGAGAGAAAGTGAAAAAGCAAGCCACCAAGTCCAGGACTTGAACCTGTCAACAACCATGTGGGAGTCCAATGCCTCAACCACCATGCCACCTGTTGGCCATAGCAAATTTTTTTTTTCTAAAGAATTATTGGGACCAGCAGTTAGTATAATGGCTGTGTTGCTGGACTCCCACGTAGCCGACCGTGGTTCAAGTCCCAGACCCGGGAGCTTAAACTCACGCTGGGCGCATGTGCGTGCGCGGCTAAGATCCCGAG
>NW_006159661.1:472382-474030 GCF_000334495.1 Tupaia belangeri chinensis
GACTACGTGGGAGTCCAGCGACATAGCCATTACACTAACTGCTGGCTCCCTAAAAAAATAATAATTCTTTGGGGCCAGCAGATGACGTGGTGATTAAGGGCACTGGACTCCCACATGACCAACCATGGTTTGAATCCCAGACCTGGCAGCTTGCTTGATCACTTTCTCTCCCCACCCCCTCACCCCCGGTCAATTAAAAATAAATAAATAAATAAGGTTAAATAAAGTAACTCTTTTAAAATAAATAAATAAAAGATTACAAAAGGGCGGCTCTATAAAAGTCACCTTTTCCTGCTTGGCTGCACAACCCAAAACTCTGCAGGCCTCTGGCAGCAGCTCCACAATCCGGTACCAGAACGGGAAGAATCTCCTGGACACACCTGAGCGTGCAGACCCCACGGTAGGCCAGTCTAGCCCCTGACAATCCCAGTAACTGGAACTGTTTTCTGGGCTATAGCCATTGTAAATGGAGCCAGTTTCCCCAGTTGAAAGCCTCCTCACCGCCCTCGCACTTTGGCTGGGATGGGACAGAGAAATCCTCACCTACTATCAGGCTGGGAAAGGCGCCAAGACACCTCCTTCATCCCTTCCAAGCAAAGTGAAGGGCGGCCCCCTTTCGGTCCTGCGGGCTTGGTTTGGGGCTTTTCTAGCCTGCTGGGACGGCTTCGGAGGAGCTGTGAGACTGCCCGTGCCCAACCCCGCGATGGCCCGATGGCCCTCCGGGTTGCGTCCCAGCGTCACATCGGAGCAGTAGCTGCTCAGAACCAGCCCCTCAATAAGCCCACTTCGAACTTTCAGCACTTATCCCTTCTTCTCTCTTCTTTTTTACATTCTAAAACAATCCAGCCATTTTACTCTAGGACAAAAATGTTACCATTCAAAATTCTTTTCTATACAAAAATTTCCTTTCCCTTTTAAACTTCCTTACCAGAAAATATATCCTCACCCATATAACTCCACATCTATCTGTCTTTCCTACTTACTGTTTTCTACCTTGTTTCTCTTTCTTTATAAGTTTACTTTTGGGAACAACCTTAACCTCTGATTTATTCAAAAGTTATTTTTATTTTTAGAGAACCAGCAGTTAGCGTAATGGCTATGTCGCTGGACTCGCACGTAGTAGACCGTGGTTCGCGTCCTGGACCCGGTGGCTTAAAACTCACGCCGGGCGAGTGTGCGTGCGTGCCCAAGATCCCGAGAGGAGAATGGAGGAGAAGGGATTGCGGCGTGACCATCCCCCCTGGGGGTGATTTCTCGCTTTCTGTCTCTATGTCTCTCTCTGTCTGTCTGGCGAGTGCATGCACCCTATAGCACAAATCTCTCCAAAAAAAAAGTTATTATTATTTTTAAAGAACACACTTTTTGCCTTGCTTATAATTTATCTCATCAAATACACACCATGCTTGTCTTATACCTTTGTATGTAGAATTACATATATTAGAATTTATAACTCTGAATAACTTTTAATTCTCAGAACCAAGCAATTTTGAATTGCCTACATACCATCTTATGAATATATATCTCATAAATTTTAAAAACCTGTTTTATTAACAAACTTTTTAAATGTTAAGCAAAACAATCTTATTAATAGGCCCAGTATGTCTTATTTCTAAACAGTTTCTTTTCTTTTTTTTTTTTCTTTTCTTTT
>NW_006159661.1:474084-487343 GCF_000334495.1 Tupaia belangeri chinensis
GAAAGCGAGAAATCACCCCCCAGGGGGGATGGTCACGCTGCAATCCCTTCTCCTCCAATGTCCTCTCAGGATCTTGGGCACGCATGCACACACGCCCGGCATGAATTTAAGCCACCGGGTCCAGGACTCGACCCAGGGTCGACTACGTGGGAGTCCAGCGACATCACCATTACGCTAACTGCTGGTCCCACCCAGCATGAATTTCGAGCCACTGGTCCAGAACTTGAACTGTTCTGTCTGCCATGTGGGATTCAGCCACCTTAACTACCATGCCACCTGGGTGGCCTGAGATGACTAAAACATTTTACAAATGCTTATTATTTTAATTTAACATAACTTTAAGATCCCAAATTACCGGGACCAGCAGGTGGCATGGTGGTTGAGGCACTGGTCTCCCACATGGCTAACCATGGCTTGAGTCCCAGACCTGGCAGCTTGCTTTCTCACTTTCTCTCTTTCTGTCTGTCTTTTTCTGGTGAGCAAAGGTTCCCTATAGCAAATTTTAAAATAGCAATAATAATGAATAAAATTAAATAAATAACTTTAAAATGACTCCAAATTACCAGAAAAGTTTACCTATAAACACTTTATTTATAATCCTCGAATTGGGGCCAGCAGGTGGCATGGTAGTTAAGGTGCTGGCATCCCACATGGGACTGTGGTTCCCGTTCTAGACCTGGTGACTTGCTTTCTTATTTCCCTCTCTCTCTCTCTCTGGTCAAATTAAAAAATAATAACAAATAAAATTAAATAAATAGTTCTTTTTTAAAAAATTACACAATCCTCAAATTATGCCCTAAGCAATATTCCTCTTTATACTTCTTCACAGGCAAATTAAGAGTATTTCTTAGGAACTTATATAAGAAATTTACTTGTGATGGGTTTGCAGGCCCTGGCAAGCTTTTGGCCAGGTTGGGTACTGCCACCTATGGGAAAGACCATTGGATCTCTGAATCTTCTTTTTATTGGGGAGGCATTTACTGCTTTTCCAGGGACTTCTATGTTCCATACATTCGAGTTTATCCAAGCTGTCATGTGGAAAAAAATAACATCAATCTTCTCTAGGTCAGGGGTTGTGCATAGGCCATGCACAAGATATGGTCATCTCTTCCTGCTGGTCATTGGCTTTTAAAGTGAATTATGCTGCACACCTGTGTCATCAAGTGCCTCTCTAGCAAAAGAACTGGCCATCAGGCATGATAAGGCACTGGTGGGTGAAAGACAAAACCCCAGTGAAGCAGATAAGGAGTAGAACAAGTCTTTTAGTTTAGGACTAGCCATCTGTAACCACCACAGAATACGTTCAAGGAGATACAGGTTCAAAGTAACAAAGTGACAAATTAAGACAGAGTAAGTGGCTGCTATCTCTAGTAGGAATCAACATTCTACCACTTCAGGGGTTACTGGAAGCTTATAAGATGAGATTTCAGATATCCAAATGGAGCTGCTGGAGGTCTCAGGTCCTGTCAATCATCAATTTTAGAGGCTCAGGGACTCAGGAGTCCCAGGCTCCCTTTGGAGCTCAAGACATTCCTATTTCCAGTGGCTTCCAATTTCCTCCACATTGGAAGGAAGGCCCCAGTGGAATTTGAGGGGATTGTCAGTTGCAAGAATTGCCCTCCCCAGCACTGGAAACATCTAGAGTCCCCTTGAGGTAGAGGCTCTTATCTGGGCTTCCCAGACTTTGCCTTCAGGTGGAATTTAGGTCTTCAGTCCACAGGGTTACCCTGAGTGACTTGGATAGCTATAGTTGCAGTCAGTATTGAGGCCTTTTGTTTGTCTCTCTAGGCTCCTGTGGCCTCTTTGATCCTGTCATGGTTGCTGTGGACACTGAAGGCTACCTCCAGGATCTTAGAAATATGTGTGTGAGGACCAGCAGATGGCATAATGATTATGTTGCTGGATTACCATGTAGCTTAAAACTCACAGACCCAGTGGCTTAAAACTCACACTGGGCACCTGTGCATGCATGCCCAAAACATCCCAAGAGGAGAATGGAGGAGAAGGGATTGTGTGGCCATCCCCTGCAGGGAGTGATTTCTGTCTTTCTGCCTCTCCCGGGCAAGCACACACGCCCTATAGCAAAACAAAAAAACAAAAAACAACAAAAAAAGTGTCTGTTGACCCTTGGCAATTTTCTGGAGTTTCCTCCTAATATCTGGGGCTGACTGACTGATGAAATACGTGCCCAGAAGATTTTGACCCTCTGTGCTACTCGAGTTTATGTTGGTAAACTTCCTGAGGGCATTCACTGACTGCTGGTCCCAAATTATCCTATTTTTCTTCTTGAGTATAACAGGTAGGAAGGATGACCTAGCTTTCTACCAGGCCAAAGTATAGGGTTAAGCTGACAAACCCTTCTATGGATTTCTCTGGGTCTTTCAAGAACCTTCCCAACCACTGTCCACAGAGTGCCAAGTCCAAACTGGAGAAAGGGACCTAGACTTGAATCCATCCTCCATCTCTACCTGGGAATTTGTAGAGTGGAGAAAGCTTATTAGGCTTCTTTGAATTGTAGGAGGTTCCACTCATGTGGCACCTGCTGGGTTGGGTTTATCTGGGTTAACCCAGCTATCCAACCCAAATAGGAAGGGAGGGCCAGGGAAGGAACTGAGAGGCTAAATCCTTCAGATGAGAGAGAATGTCCCTCCTCAGAGATTTTGCCAGTGGGCTCTCTCCGAATGTTGCTCTTATAAACTAGAGTCTTAGTAACATCATCCCCAAGCGCACCCCACAAGCAGGTCATCAAGGATGTCTGGTTCTAGCCTCACAGGGCTCATGTGAACCAGACACATTCTACATTGATTTTTCATTTCCGGAGTCTGCGATAAAGCCATGAAGGCACGTACATATGGGAATTCCTCCCACTTGTCCTCCTTTTTTGTAAAACAGGTCAAATCATAAAATTGTAGTATAGTTTAGAGACCCATATTTTTGCAACTGATCTTGGTCCCTCAATTTATATTGGAGTCATACTGTGTTACACAAAACTATGTTTCCTTTTCTTTAAACCATTCATTACAGTTTTACTTTTTTTAGAGAGAGATTTTTGCTATAGGGTGTATGTGCTCACCAGAGAGACAGAGAGGCGGAAAGGAAAAAAATGACCCCCCGGGGTGATGGTCATGCCTCAATTCCTTCTCCTCTATTCTCCTCTTGAGATATTGGGCATACACGCACACATGCCCAGTGTGTTCTAGGCCACCAGGCCCAGGACTTGAACCATGGTTGACTGCATGTGAGTCCAGTTACATAACTGTTACACCATCTTTTTTTTTTTGAGAGATTTTCACTCTAGGGCGCGTGCACTCCCCAGACAGACAGAGAGAGACAGAGAGACAGAAAGCGAGAAATCACCCCCCAGGGGGGATGGTCACGCCGCAATCCCTTCTCCTCCATTCTCCTCTTGGGATCTTGGGCACGCATGCACACGCGCCCGGCGTGAGTTTTAAGCCACCGGGTCCGGGACGCGAACCGCGGTCGACTACACAGGAGTCCAGTGACATAGCCATTACATTAACTGCTGGTTCCCAAGAAAGGTACATTTCTCACAACCAGATCTGGAACTATGGGGTCCATCCATTGATAGGGCCTGTCTGTCTGGCGAGTGCACGTGCCCTATAGTGAAAATCTCTCAAAAGAAAAAAAGAAAAAGAAAAGAAAAGAAAAGAAAAGAAAAGAAATGTACCTTTCTTTGTCTTATTCTGTTTCTCAACTGGGCCACCACCAAAGTAAATTAAAGTATTTGGTGGCAACACTTGCGTAGGCATCCAGATTCCACAAAATCACAGAAACCTCCCAATTTTATAGAGGATCAATTATGGCTTAGCCAGAGGCCAAATTCTTCCTTCCTCCTAACTGTATAGCAGCAGAAATGGTGATTTAGGGGATAGACTAGGAGAGACAGGAGGAGAGCTAGATTTTTAGGCAAAAGTTCCCTCCCCAAAAGATTTGGGCAAAGGAGTGACAAAGGAAAGAGGACCCCCTCTGTCCCACAGGGACTTAAAGAGTTACCAGATTAGACCAGTCATAGAAAGGCCAAAGGAACTTTTCCATGAGAAGTGGAAATAAAAGGAAGAACAGAAAGGCAGGCTGGCAGGCCACAAGGCTACCTGGCACTGTGCATCGGATGCAGTCAGGGCCAGTGTGAATCAAGTCTTGGCTTTCCTCAGCCCACATCTCCCAATCCAGTATCCCAGATGTGGTATACTCCTGGCCGGCATCCCGGATGCAGTGTGCTGGGCAACTCGCCTCACCCGGGGTCAGCCTCTGAGCTGGCTGAGCCACTTTCCCTCACAGACTGGAGATGAGACGGAAGGTCAGTTAACAGAGAGAAAGAGGCAGAAGGGAAAAGTCCCTCCTGGAGACTCATCTGTCATTGTGGCCAATTGTACTACACAGATTCAATTTGGGGTCCAGTTGAAGGGTTTCCCAAGAATCACTTTGTGGTTGCCAGAAAGATGTTATTGGTGAGACTCAACTTGTGGGGGTCTCTATCCAGAGTGAATGAGGGTCCTTGGCTTCATTCAGGAAAGAATTAAAAAGTGAGACTTTGAGGGAGAGTGGAAGCACATGTTCTTCTTTTAGTTTTTGCTAATAAGGTACATGTACTTGTCAGAGGGAAAGTGATAAAAGACCTCCCCGGGGGGGATGGCCACTCCACAATCCTTTCTCCTCCAGTCTCTTCTCTGGATCTTGGGCACACACATACATGCACCTGGTGTGACTTCCAAGCCCCCAAGTCTAGTACTGGTACTGTCCAGCCAGCTGTGTAGGATTCTGTGCCTCAACCTCCACACCACCTGCTGACCCAGAAAACTTATTAAGGAAAGTATGTAGAGTGGATTACTCTATAGGTAGAACAGCCATTTGAGAAATGGGTGAACACTTTCATTTTTTCCTTCAAGAGGAAGGGGTGAACTATTATCTGAAAGGAAAGATAGAAGGAATACCCCATAGGCAGGGTGGCCCCAAACTTCAGTATCTGGTTTATATGCCTTAACGTAATGCCAGGCTAAGTAAGGGGCAGTTTATTCATGACTTTTCCAGAAAAAGGGCAGTGGATTTCCTGGAACCACTATCCCTCCCATTTTCTGGCCATTTTTAGGACAGTTCTGGTTGTTGCTGTGGTTATTCCAAACTGTCGTGACACAGGTTGCTAATACCGTACAATGAGAGTATAAATGAGTCTGAAAGGTAGACCGTTCCAGATGCCATATTGATTCCAAGTGGCTCAGACCCAGTTTCTCAGCCACTTCTTGTCTGTGAGATTTTAAGTGTTTGAAATGTCCCTTCCCTCAGTTCCCTCTTGTCTCAGTCCCGGGAGGCAAACCCAGGAGCTTTCCCATGTGGGCCTAGTTGTGCTACCACTACACCACCACTGAGTGCCTAAGAGCTGATTCTTGGAGTTCATCTCCATTTGACTAACTAATAAAATAATCTCTAGTTTAAAAAAGTGCCATACTAGGATCAGCCCTGTAGTGCAACAGTCAAGAACTTCACAGTGGAAACCAGGTCCCACGTGGCTAACCAGGGTTTGAGCTCTGACCCAGTGGCTTGAAAAACATGCCTGTATTGCAGGATGGCTTCAGCGATGTCTATGTTCTTGGTGTTTCAAAAAATGAATTTAATGAAACACACCAATAGCTAAAACTAAGTGTAGTTTATTAAGTAAAAGCAAAAGCATTTTTGTAAGAGGTAGGAGTGGGCCAGCTGTGAGAGAGAAAGGATGGCTCAAGACTTCCGGCAGTTACACTCTGCAGGGTTCATAGCTCCTTCATCTAGGTCATGTCTATTGATTATTGGCTGGGCCCACTGATTTGCTCTTATCTCATTGGCTCTATCAAATGTGGCTGAGCCCACTGATCCATCTCATTGGCTATTATCAAATGTGGCTTAATCAGCTAGACATCTCCCCCTGGAAATGGCCCACCTGCACTGCCCCGACTGTTTTTTCCATCTAGCCGCCTAGGCAGACTCTCTAGTCCCTTTATCTGCTCCCATTTTCTAGCTTTCCTTCTGCCTCACTTGGCGTGTGTACATGTGTTCAGGTTCCTGGTAGGATGGGGAGTTAGAAGAAAAGGAGTTACAACATGATGAGGCCCCATTGGGGTGTGCTTTCTTTCTCTCACCTGCTCTCTTTCTCATATATATGCATATAACCTCTGGCATAAAAAAATAAAAATAAATTAAATAATTTTTTAAAAAAGAATACCAAATAGAAAAGGAAATGTATATACTTCTCCTGTTACAGGGTCCACTAGGAAAACAGAAACGAACCAGTTAAAGAAACAGAAAGAATTTAATACATGGAATTTGTTAAAAGGTGGCAGAAAAGTGAAAAAGCCAATTAAGGAATGCTGAAGTAATCCAAAGATTATCAACACCAGAAAACCACTATCATAAAAAAAAGAGTGATTCCAGAGTACAAGGGCTGGAGTTGCTCTGTGGAAAACGGAGTCAATGTAGAAATGTGACTAACGAGAAAGATGCTGGAAGGTGGGTGGGTTGCATAAATGTACTAACTTAGTTCTTCTTCCAGTCTCTTGCCAGTACTTTCCACCGCATGAATTCTCAGTCGAGAAAGCAGCTGACGTGGAACCTGGGCATGGCAGCCTGGAGCAGCCATAGAAGCCCACTCCCACCCACCACGCAGAACAGAGCAGAGCAGGAAAAAGGACTTCATCTGAGAGGAAAATAATGATGAACCAAGCACAGCATTTGTCCTGACTGAGATTTCTGTCTTGTGTTTTTTATTGTTTTGGAATCACAACCCTGGCATCTTTCAAAGCCTTGTTGGTGGCACTGATTTCTGCAGTCCTCCAGGAATGATGTACTGCTTTTATTTTTATTTATTTATTTTCCTAGGTAAAGGCAGTTCTAGTGGCTTCTGCTTGATCTTTCCCACCACACTACCTTGAACTTCACAAGTCAGGGAACCACTGTGAGGATTCTCCAGTTATTCAATACATCTTTTCCATTATTCATTCTTTAACTAGGGAAATAACCATAGAATGGGGTTGGGCACCTACTGGGTTAACTGTAAAATGGACTTGAGCTAAAACTCTATTGATCGTCTGACTTCCAAAGGCTCCTGATCTGAGTAGTGGGCCACAGAGATGTTTTGGGTCTTCTGGAATTAGCATCAGTTGAGAGACAAGGTCCTGTAATCCCCAAAAGTTCTAATTACTTACTTTTACACAGTCATCCTGGTAAAAAGCTAAAGGTTCCTTGGGTTTAGCAAATTATATAATTTTTTGAGAGAGAGATTTTTATTTTAGGGTGTATGTGCTTGCCAGAGAGACAGAGAGAAAGAAAACGAGAAATCACCCCCCAGGTGGGATGACCACACTGCAATCCCTTCTCCTTCCTTCTCTTCTCAGGATCTTGGGCACGCACATACACGCACCCGGCATGAGTTTTAAGCCACTGGGCCTGGGACTTGAACCACAGTCGACTATATGGGAGAACAGCAATATAATCACTACATCATTTGCTGGTCCCACAACTATATAAGTTTTGGCAGCATACCAGAGTTCTTCCTCAAGGTGTACGTTCGTGGCGCCACCCCATGGCCTATTGGTCAAGGGGCTGGATCCCCCGTGGCTAGCTATGCAGTTCGAATCCAGATCCAGCCACTTGAAGAACATGTCAGGCCTGTGCACCTGTGTACTCAAGATCCCCAAAGGAGGGAGAGATGGAGGATAAGGGATTGTGGTGTGATCATTGCCTATGGAGGTGCTTTCTTCTCTCCCTCTCTCTGTCTCTATGGCAAGCATACACACTCTCTGGTAAAACAAAACAAAAAACAAATAGAAAACAAAACAAATACCCTCACAGAACAAATAGGATGAAAAAAACAAAAACCCTTGTATTATATATACCACAAAGTTAGAAGAACTCCAAAACACAAGTAGCTATCACCAAACCACCAAAAGCTGTACAAGGCAAATGGTATTACAATCTGGGAAGAAGTAGAGAAAAGAATCAGCACCAGACATCTAGACATTCCGAAGAACCAACACACGCTCATTGGAAAGCTCAGCAGGCCAGCGTGAGAAATAATATCTGAAATTCCAGAAGTTCCCACAAGGTGTCCTTGGTTAGATATGAGAACATGGAAGAGAATTTCCCATAAACTCTCAACTAATCATTTAAATCTTTCTTCCCAGGACTGGCAGGTGGCATGGTGGTTAAGGTGCTGGACTCCTGCATGGTCAACTGTGGTTTGAGTCCTGGGCCTGGTGGTTTCTTTTCTCACTCTCCCTCTCTTTCTCTCTCTCTGTCTCTTTCTAGTTAAATTGAAGAAGAAGAAGTAAAATTAAATTAAAAATTATTTTTAAAATAAAAATAAATAAATCTCTCTTCCCAAGACTGTTGAAGGTTTAAGGAGTTCTCCAACAAAAGGCACAATGGAAAATAAAGGTCCCAATAAAACCAGAACCAATGGAGACACAGATACCAGAGAGCAGGCTGTGTTTATGCATAAAACAACAGAAGATGGCACTAGAGAGCTGCTGCATTAGAAAAAAAAAATACATTAATTCTACTTCCTGCTAAAAGTTCCGGAAACCAAAGTAAAAATATGTACCAAGAGAATCCAACTTAAATCTGATAAAGTTAATTTTTTTTCTAATATGCCAGAAGGTACATGTGCTTGCCAGAAAGAGAAGAAAATGAGAAAGCACCCCCTATGGAGAATGGTCACACTGTAATCCCTTCTCCATTTCTCTCTCTGTTGAGGATTTTGGGCATGCACACACACACACACACACACACACACACACGCCCAGCATGTTTCTCAAGCTGCCGATTCTGGAACTAAAACCACACAGTTGGCCATATGGTACCAGCTGCCTTAACCATCATGCCATTGACTGGCCCTAAGTTGATATTTTTTTAATAAAAGAGAATGAAAATTAGAATTCACAACAGGTAAGTTCTCTACAGAAAATAAAGGGATACAAGAAAGACATTCTTACAAAACAGAAATAATAACCTAATACCCCAAATCTAGTAGAAAGACACTAGAAGAGATATAAAAATTAAAAAAGCAAAGAAACAAAACAAAAGATCATAGCCAGAGACACTCATAAAATAGGTAACAGAATTCAGAAAAGAATAATTTCAGAAATGAAGAAAAAAACTAGAAGGGATATGAAAATAAATGAATACTAGGAAAATATCTCAAGAAAAAAGAAGGAAATCAAACAGATATAAAGAGATGAAAAATGCTCAGAAGAGACAAATACATAAGATGGGGGAAAGGATTCAACATATAGATAGTAAGAGTTGCCAAAGAAGAAACCAAAGCAAGGAAATAAAATTTTTTAAAAATTGAGGGGGCCAACAGATTGCTGGACTCCCGTGTAGTAGACTGCAGTTCAAGTACCAGACCTGGCAGCTTAAAGTTCACACTGGGCACATGTGCATGCATGCCCAAAATCCCAAAAGGATTGAGATGTGACCATCCCCCTGGGGGGTGATTTCTCATTTTCTGTCTGTCTGTCTCTCCGGTGAACACATGAACCCTATAGCAAAACTCTTACCAAAAAAAAAAAAAAAATTTATTTAATTTTATTTATCATCATCATCATTGTTATTATTTAATTTGCTATAGCATGTGTGCTCACCAGAGAGAGAGAGAGAGAGAGAGCAAGATAGATGGAAAGTGAGAAAGCCAGCTGCCAGGTCTGAGACTCGAAACACAGTCAGCCATGTGGGAGTC
The DNA here is from genome assembly GCF_000334495.1 of Tupaia belangeri chinensis. NCBI lineage: Eukaryota > Metazoa > Chordata > Mammalia > Scandentia > Tupaiidae > Tupaia > Tupaia belangeri. The sequence goes on from NW_006159661.1 coordinate 483,812, forward strand.
TAGCACCTTAACCACCAGGCCACCTGCTGGTCCCAAAGAAATAAATTTTTAAAAAAATAATTGTTTATTTAATTTTATTCATTATTATTATTATTATTGAAGTTGACCAGAGAGACAGAGAGGAAAGTGAGAAAGCAAGCTGCCAGGTCCAGGACTTGAACCACAGTCAGTCATGTGGGAATCCAGCTGCCTTAACCACCACGCCACGTGCTGGGCCCCCCAAAAAATAAATTTTAAGACCTATATTTCAGAAAACTTTATACTGAACCTAAAAAACAAAATAAAAAAAAATGGCACACTGCATCTGGGGGTATTGACCCTAAATGGCAAACACTGGCATGAATGATCTTTAAGAAGTTTTTGCCTTAGGGCAAATGCGCTTGTGGAAGGGAGACAAGAAACAGACACAGGGCAAGTGCACTTGCAGGGGAAGAGGGAAAAAGGGAAACTGAAAAATCACCCTCCAGGGGGATAGCTTCTACTCCATTCTCCTCTAGGGATCTTAGACAGCACGTACCCGGTGTGGTTTTCAAGCCGCTGGGTCCAGGACTCAAACCATGGTCAGCCATATGGCAGTCCAGCCATGTAACTGCTACACCATCTGCAGGTTCTGGCACATGTTTTTCAGTTGTTAAACTTTAAAAAAAAAAAAGAAAATATTAATCAAGGAATTATAAGTGTTGAAAGATACTAGTGACTGAAAAAAAAAAACTATATTGTTACCAGATACTCTTTTTTAAAGAATTATTTATTTACTTAATTTTATTATTATTATTATTATTCAATTTGGTCAAAGGGAGAGTGAAAAAGCAAGCTGCCAGGTTCAGGACTCGAACCATGGTTGACCATGTGGGAGTTCAGTGCCTTAACCACCACGCTACCTCCCAGCCCACACCAGACATTCTTTTATTTTTTCTTTTTTTGAAGAGGTTTTTGCTATGGGGCGCATATGCTCGCCAGAAAGAGACAGAGAGATGAAAAGCGAGAAATCACCCCCCAGGAGGGATGGCTACGCCACAAACCCTTCTCCTCCATTCTCCTCTTGGGATCTTAGGCACACACGCACATGTGCCTGGCTTGAGTTTAAGCCACCGGGTCCGGGACTCGAACCGCCGTCGGCTACATGGGAGTCCAGCGACATAGCCATTATGCTAACTGCTGGTCCCCACACCAGACATCCTTGACAGCAACTTTTTTTTTTTTTTAGGAACTTGTTTACTTTCCAGATAAACTTATTTCCACTTCATATAAATCTGTGGAAGAACTTAAGACCACTCAGTGGTTGTTCCCACCCATTCAGTGGCCTGAGCAGTGGGGGCTGCGGACCAGTCTTCAGTGGCAGGCTGAGTCTTCAGTAGAGAACTCTGGACAGGCACAGAGGGCACCTGTACACCTTCAGACCAGTCTGTGACTGCAGGCTGAGAAGCAGTGAACCCAGGAGCTAGAGCAGAACCATCCACCCTGAAATTTCTCCTTGATTACAGCCTTTTCTGCAGCGGCCTGTTATTTCTTTTCAATCTCTTCAGGATCTCTATTGCAACCAAGATCAGGCATGAACTCCCACGGGTGTCCACAGAGATGGTGCCACGCATTCACAGAACTTCCCTGGCCAACATACACTACATCAGACTCAGAGTGAGTTCCCTTGTTGCACGGATGGCAATGTCCACATAGTGCAGAGGGGAATCTGCGTTGCGCAGAGCAATGGTACCTCTGTGAGAGGCTGATGGTCCGCCCTGGGATCAGTAACAACTAAGATGGAGCTCCTGGAAGGATGAAGGTTCCAGGAGTGAATGGGCCAGCAATAGGGCAGCTCCAGTGGCACCAGCAAACTTCAGCACAGCCCTCTGTCCAGCATTCCTAGAAGTAAGACACAGCAGGGTTTTCAATGGCAGCAATGGCATGAGCCGTCAGCAGAAACGTCTCCCAGGTCTTTTTCAGTGTAGACGCCATCATTTTTCCTTTTGTACACGTACTGTTCCATCTGGAGGTCAAAGTTGGTGCCGCCTAAGTGGCTTCCTGCTGCGAGGAATTTGAAGTCATCAAGGGCAACATACATTGTGAAAGTTTCCCTTTAAGTTATGATGGGAATCCAGAACAACACCACATTGACCCTTGTGTGGATTACGCAGAAAGAAGACAGTAACATTTTATACCAGAGGAAAACAAATACATTTAAGAAAATCGAGGGAGAAAACCTGTCCCAACTCGGGGGACAGTCTAACAGGTTCCTGAGGGAAGGAGTGAGAGATGGGACGAATGACGCAGTGTTATGACTCTTCAGGGTCGTCCGTTTATTGTGGGCAGCATGGAGACAACACAGTGTTACAACTCTTCAGGGTCATCCAGAGATGACGCAGTGTCACAACTCTTCAGGGTCTTCAGGGTCATCTGGAGACGACATGGTGTCACAACTCTTCAGGGTCTTCAGGGGCATCTGGAGACAACGCAGTGTCACAACTCTTCAGGGTCGTCTGGAGACGACGTGGTGTCACAACTCTTCAGGATCGTCTGGAGACAATGTAGTGTTACAACTCTTCAGGGTCTTCCGGGTCATCTGGCGATTGTGGGCCAGGGATCGTGGTTATATACATGCTGGTGGGCAGTGATTGGTTGTCCTATATGCTAATGAAGGATTGTAGAAGGTGGGTTATGATGGGTTGCTTTTTTTTTTTTCGTGAGGTTTTCGCTATAGTCACCAGACAGAGAGAGACATAGAGACAGAAAGCGAGAAATCACCCCCCAGGGGTGATGATCATGCCGCAATCCCTTCTCCTCAATCCTCCTCTCGGGATCTTGGGCACGCACACACACGCACCTGGCGTGAGTTTTAAGCCACCGGGTCTGGGACTCGAACCACGGTGAACTATGTGGGAGTCCAGCGACATAGCCATTACGCTAACTGCTGGTCCCAAGCCAAGATTCTTATACCTAGTCAACTGGAGAAATCAACTGTTAATACAGGTAGAAACTCAGAGTATTGTTTCTATGAGCCCTTACATCCAAACTGGGAGATTATTTTTGGACAACAATGTCTGGAATGACTTGGACAGAGAGATACATGGTAGACACTGACAGAGAGATACATGGTAAACACAAAAAATTAAGAATATATTTGGGGGGACCAGCAGATGGCGCTGTGGTTAAGGCACTGAACACTCCCATGTGATTGACCACGGTTTGAGTTCGGGACCTGGTAACTTGCTTTCTCACTCCCTCTTTCTCTGGTCATATTAAAATAAATGAAAGAATAAATAAATAAATGACTTTAAAAATATATTTGGGATAGGGATACAAGTTATAAGATTTAAAGACTATATGCCCGGGAACCAGCAGGTGGCGTGGTAACTAAGACGCTGGACACACACATGGCCAACCACAGTTTGAGTCCCGGACCTGGTGGCTTGCTTTCTCACTCTCTCACTCTCTCGCTCTCTCTCTCTCTGCCTCTCTCTGGTCAAATTAAAATGAATGAATGCTGGGGACCAGCAGTTAGCGGAATGGCTATGTCGCTCAATTTCCCTGTAGACTA
>NW_006159661.1:487474-489236 GCF_000334495.1 Tupaia belangeri chinensis
TTTCTGTCTCTCTGTCTGTCTCTGTCTTGCAGGCGAGTACAAGCACCCTATAGCAAAAACCTCTCCCCCCCCCAAAAAAAAAAGAATGAATGTATAAATAAAATTGAATAAATAATTATTTTAAATAAATAAATAAATAAAGACTATATGCCCTAACAAAGTAAGTAGAATACAACTGTGAAAACAATGCTTACAGCTAGCTCTTGGTCCAGTGGTTGAGATAGCTCCACAATGCTGATGCAATATGTGAAGGTCCAAGGTTCATGTCCCAGATCTCCCTGTGTCCATTATCCTGGCTGGCTGGGACTAGAGGTCCATCACAGCATGAAGGCCCTATTAGAGCTCCTTCTCTCTCTCTCTCTCTCTCTTTTTCTTTCTCTCTCCTCTCTCTCTGGTAGGAGAAATGGATAAATAAACTTGCGAGAGAGAGATCTTTGAAGCTGTTATTGGACACATACAAACTAAAAAAATATAGCCACAGCTTGAAAATTGTTAGGAATGACCAATATCCACTATCAGGGCAATTAATGATAATCTTCCAATGATGGCACTACTAAGCACAGATTTTATTATATACATGTTGTCTAATTCTCTAATCATTACATATCCCAGTTTAAGTTTCTTGTGGGGCTGGCAGGTGGCATGGAGGCTGAGAGACTAGACTCCCATGTGGCCAACCACAGTTCAAGTCATGGACCCGGTGGTCACTTTCCCTCTTTCTCTCTCTCTGGTCAAATTGAAATAACAACAACAATAATAAATTAAATTGAATTAGTAATTATTTTTTTAAAGGAATATAGATAATTTTTTGAAGAATTATTTTTTAACTTTACTTACTTAATTTTATTTTAATTTGACCAGAGAGGAAGTGTGTGAAAGAGGAAGAGAGAGGGAAAGTGAGAAAGCAAGCCACCACATCCAAGACTCGAACAGTTATCAGCCATGTGGGAGTCCAGCACCACCATGCCAAATTATTAAATTAATCATTCTCAGGACCAGGAGTTGGCATAATGGCTATGTTGCTGGACTCCCATGTAGTCTACTGCGGTTCAAGTCCTGGACCCAGTGGCTTAAACTCACACTGGGTGCGTCTGTGTGAGTGCCCAGAGAAGAATGGAGTAGAAGGGATTGTGGCGTAGCCATTGCCCCTGGGGGTGATTTCTTGCTTTCTATCTCTCTGCCTCTCTCTGTCTTTCTGGTGAGTGCATGTGCCCTATAGCAAAAACCTGTCAAAAAAAAATTTGTAAGCTGGCAGGTGGCATGGTGATTAAGGGTTTTGGACTCCCACATGGCTGACTGTGGTTCAAGTCCTGAACTTGGTAGCTTGCTTTTTCACTTTCCCTGTCTCTCTCTCTTTCTCTCTATCACTCTGTTCCTCTCTGGGAAAATTAAAATAAATAAGTAAATGAATTTAAATAAAATTATTTAAAAAATTTTTTGTGCATAAATACTTGTTTGAACACCACTTTTCTTTGTTTCTTTCTTTCTTTTTTTTTAGAGAGATTTTTGCTATAGAGTGTGTGCACTAGTTGGAGAGACCGAGAGAGACAGAAAGTGAGAAATCATTGCCCAGAGGTAATGGTCAGGCTGCAATCCCTTCTCCTCCATTCTCCTCTCAGAAATTTGGACATGGGGGGAACCAGCAGTTAGCGTAATGGCTATGTCGCTGGACTCCCATGTAGTCGACCGCAGTTCGCATCCCGGACCCGGTGGCTTAAAACTCACGCCAGGCGCGTGTGCGTGCGTGCCCAAGATCCCGAGA
>NW_006159661.1:489350-494583 GCF_000334495.1 Tupaia belangeri chinensis
AAAAGAAAAGAAAAGAAAATTGGACATGGGGACCAGCAGTTAGCCTAATGGCTATGTCTCTGGACTCCCATGTAGTCGACAGCGGTTCGCATTCCGGACCCGGTGTCTTAAACTCACGCCGTGCGCGTATGAGTGCATGCCCAAGATCCTGAGAGGAAAATGGAGCAGAGGGGATTACGGCGTGGTCATCCCCCCTGGGGGTGTGATTTCTCACTTTCTGTCTCTTTGTCTCTCTCTGTCTGTCTGGCGAGCACACACACCCTATAGCAAAAACCTCTCCAAAAAAAAAAGAAATTTGGACACACACATAAATGCACTCAACGTGATTTTTAAGCTGTTGAGTCCAGGGATTGAACCATGGTCAACTATGTGAGAGTCCAGCGACATAACCATTACATTGTGTGCTGGTCCCTGAACACCATTTCTTGATTGTTCTGGGCATAAACCTAGGAGTAAATCTCTGGGTCAAATAATAATTTAATGTTTATCTTTTTGAAAAACCATGACTTTTCCATAGTGGCTGATCGATTTTACATTCGCACCAGCAGTGTGGATATGAGAAAGTACCTCACTGTGGTTCTGACGCACATTTCCCTGATGACTAATGATATCGAGCATCTTTCCATGTGATACCTAACCTTTCGTATATGGTTTTTGAAAACATCTCTACTCAAGTACTTAGTCAATTTCTGAGTTTGTATTTTCTTACAGTTTTAACTGTAAGAGCTTTTTATGTGTTATGGATACTAGACCTTCTCAGATATATTACTCGCCATTTTTCTCCCATTCTGAATGTTGTCTTTTCACTTTCTTGATAATTTCCTTTGATACACAAAAGTTTTTTATTTCAATGAAGTCCAATTTATTAATTTTTTTTCTTTACTGATCAACTGTCAGTGTTAGATCCAAGAAAACATAGGCAAATACAAGGTCATAAAGATGTATTTTTGTATCTTCATCTGAAAGTTTTATAGTCTTAGCTCTCATATCCACATCCTTAATCCACTTTGAGTTAATATTAGCATGTATATAATTTTTTGTGAAAATGTACAAATTTTATTTTTTTTCCATGTGGATATTTAGTTTTCCTGGCATCATTTGTTGAAAATAAATATTCTTTTTCTTTTGGGAGAGGGGAGGGGTTTTTGCTATAGGGTGCATGCATGCACTCACCAGAAAGACAGAGAGAGAGAGAGAAAGACAGAAAGTGAGAAATCACCCCCTGGAGGGGTGGATGGTCATGCCGCAAGCCCTTCTCCCCCATTCTCCTCTCGGGATCATGAGCAGACATGCACACGCACCCAGCGTGAGTTTTAAGCCACCAGGTCTGGGACACGAACAGCGGTTGACTACATGGGAGACCAACAACATAGCCATTACGCTAACTGCTGGTCCCAAAAACAAATGTTTTTGAGAGGTTTTTGCTATAGGGCACATGCATTCGCCAGAAAGACATAGACAGACAGACAGAAAGAGAGAAATTAACCCCCCACCCACCCAGGTGCGATGGCAATGCTGCAATCCCTTCTCCTCCATTCTCCTCTCTGGATCTTGGGCAAGCACACAGACGTGTTCAGCATGAGTTTAAGTCACCGGATCCAGACTCGAATTGTGGTCAACTACATGAAAGTCCAGCGACATAGCCATTATGGTAACTGCTGGTCCCTCCACGAATAGTTTTTGCATAATACACATTTCACATAAACTTCAAAGACCTCCTGATGTAGAAAACTCTAAAGATTCCTCAAAATAGCTGCTAAAACTAATAAATGACTGAAGTCTTGAGAAATGAGGGCAAGAGGGAGCTGCCGGTATGTCTCAGAGTTTGAAGGCCCAAGAACCAGAAGCCCCAATGTCTGAGAACAGGAGAAGATGGATGTCCCAGTTCCAGAAAAAAAAAAAAAGAGAGAGAATATACCTTTCCTTTATCTTTTTCTTCTAATCAGGCGTTCAACAATGAAAGGGTGCTTATTTAGGATGGTAAGAGATGGTTTGCACTCAGTCTACTAATTCAAACGGTAATCTCTTCCAGAAACACCTTCACAGACACACCCAGAAATAATGTTTTACCAGCTATCTGGATATCTCATAGCTTAGTCAACTTAACACATAACATTAATCATCACAATATAAATACTACCCAAAGCAATCTACAGACTTCAAGCAATCACTATGAAAATCTAATGATATTTTTTTTTTTTGGTGAAATAGAAAAACCTGTAGTACCATTTATATGAAACCTCAAGGGACCCTGAGTAGTCAAAACAACCTTAAAAAGAGAATAAAATTGAAGGATTCACACTCATTCTTTTTTTTTACAGAGAGAGAAATTTTTGCTATAGGGCGCATATGCTCGCCAGAGACACAGAGAAAGACAGAGACAGAAAGTGAGAAATCACCTCCGGGGGAGGGGGGGGGATGGCCACACCATAATCCCTTCTTTTCCATTTCCTCTCAGGATTTTGTGCACACACACAGATGCGACCAATGTGAGTTTCAAGCCAGTGGGTCTAGGACCAACCATGGCTGACCATGTGACAATCCACCACCTTAACCACTACCAACGCTTGCTGGCCCCACATTTCTTCCTTTTAAAACTTCCTATCAAGCTACACGTAATTTACTTCCCCTCAGGTTTTTCCATAGTGTATGTGTGCTCACTAGAGAGACAGAGAGAGAGAAAGTGAGAAACCACCCCTAAAGGGGAACAGTCACGCCCTAATTTCCTCTCCTCCACCCTGCTCTCAAGGCTCTGAATCCCCCCCCCACACACACACACGTGCCAAGAATGGGTCCAGGCTCAAATCTCAAATTGCGGTCAGCAATGTGAGAGTCCAGCACACCAGCTACCACGCCACCCACTGGCCCCAAGCTGTAGTAATTTTAAAAGTGTGGCATTAGCATACTGATAAATATAGATCAACGTATTAAGACTGATATGCAGATAAATGAAATTGAGTAAAGAACCCAGAAGTAAGCCCTTATATAAGTAATCAAATGATTTTCAAGCAGGGTACAGGACCATTCAATGAAGAAAAGCAGTCTTTACAACAAATGGTGCTGGGAAAATGGAATTTCATATACAGAGAAATAAAGTTGGACCTTTACCTTACACCATATATAAAAATTAACTAAAAATGGATCAATGAATCTTTGGGTATGACCCAAAGAAACAATAAACAAAAGAAAAATCTGATTGGACTGGCAGATGGTGTGTTGGTTAAAGTGCTGGACTTTCACAAGGGTGACTGCAGTTCAAGTCCTGGACCGGGTCGCTTGAAAATCACGCCAGGCATATGTACATGTGTGCCCAGAATTCTAGGAAGAGAGTACAGGAAACAGGACTGCTGCATGGCCATCTCCTCTTGGAGAGTGATTTCTCACTTTCCCTCTCACTGTTTCTGTGTCTCTCCAGTGAGCAGATGTGCCCTAAGATAAAAACCTAGGGGGAGAAAAAGAGAAAGAGAGAAGTAAAGAAAAAAATCGACAATTGGACTTTATGAAAATTTAGAATTTGGGGCAGCTGGTAGTGTGATGGTTAAGCTGGATCCCACAGGGCCAACTGCATGGCCTGAGTCCCCCACCAGTGGCTTACAAAACACGCCAGCCATGTGTGCATGAATGTCTTAATACCAAGGAGGGATAAAAGGAGGAAGGGATTTGGGCATGACCATCCCCTATAGGGATAGGGGTGCATTCTCATTTTCTTTCTTGGTGAGCACACAGACCCTCTGCCAAAAAAAGAAATGTTTTTAATTTAAACTAGTGTCCATAGGGGCCAACAGATGGCATGGTAGTTAAGGTGCTAGACTCCCACATAGCCAACTGTGGTTCAAGTCCCAGACCAGGCAGCTTGCTTTCTCACTTTCCCTCTCTCTTGCTCTCTGTCTCTCTCTCTGATGAATACACGTGCCCTATAACAATTTTAAATAATAATAATAAAGAAAATAAAATAAGTAATTATTAATTAAAAAAAAAAGACTTGTGTACATAAAAAGACATTATCGGGGCTGGCAGGTAGCATGGTCATTGGTTAAAGGCACCAGACGCCCCCATGGTTCGAGTCACAGAACTGGTGGCTTGCTTTCTCACTTTCTCTCACTCCACTCTGTCCCTCTCTCTTTTATTTAAAAATATAAATAAATAAATAAATAATATAGTTAAGTAAAAGAATTCTTTTTTAAAAAAAGACATTATTGGGGCTGGCAAGTGGCATGGAGGGTCAGGGTCTCTCTCTGATCAAATTAAAATAATAATAATAATAAATGGAATTAAATAAATAAATAATTCTTTTAAAAAAAAAAGAAAAGAAAAAAGAAAAAAAAGATGCTATTAAGCTAGCCAGTGGCCTGGTAGCTAAGGTAGCTGGATTCCCACATAACCAACATGCAGTTCAAGTTCTGGACCTCGCAGCTTGAAAAACACGCTAAGAATGTGTGCATGCATGCCCAAAATCGTAAAAAGAGAGAAAGATGGAAGACAAGGGATTGCAGCATGACCAAGCCCTGTGTGGTGGTGGGGGTGGTGGGGGTTGGTCTTTTCTCACTTTTCCTCTCTCTATGCCTCTCTGCTGTGAGCCCACACAACCTCTGTCGTTAAAAAATAATAAGCAAAGAGCATTTTTGCTGCCCAGACGCAGAGCGAAAGCTTGAGAGAGAGTCCGAGACGCGATGCGCTTCCCTCAGTGTCGCAGCCCCTGCACGCCATTGCCGCTCCGCTATGGCTGGTTGGAGGATCTGGCGCACCAGGCGAAGCTGGCGGAACAGGCTGAGCGATGCGACGAAATGGTGGAATCAGTGAAGAACGTAGCAGGGATGGACGTGGAGCTGACAGTTGAAGAAAGAAACCTCTTATCTGTTGCATATAAAAATGTGATTGGAGCTAAAAGCGCCTCCTGGGGAATAATTAGCAGCATTGAGCGGAAGAAGAAAACAAGGGAGGAGAAGACAAGCTAAAAATGATTGGGAAATATTGACAAATCGTTAAGACTGAGCTAAAGTTAATCTACTGTGACATTCTGGGTGTACCGGACAAACACCTCATTCCAGCAGCTGACACTGGCAAGTCCAAGGTTTTCTATTATAAAATGAAAGGGGCTACCACAGGTATCCTACTGCATTCTCCATTTAGATTTGAAATAGCAGGAAGGAGGCTGCAGAGAATAGCCTAGTAGCTTATAAAGCTGCTAGTGATACTGCAATGACAGGCCTTCCGCCCACGGATCCTATTCGCT
>NW_006159661.1:500777-503306 GCF_000334495.1 Tupaia belangeri chinensis
TTGCCTTTCTGTTTCTGGCCAGAAGGAGGGTCCTAAGTATTGTTTATCCACAGCCATTTCAATTTAGATTTGAAATAGCAGGAAGGAGGCTGCAGAGAATAGCCTAGTAGCTTATAAAGCTGCTAGTGATACTGCAATGACAGGACTTCCGCCCACGGATCCTATTCGCTTAGGTCTTGCTCTCAACTTTTCTGTATTCTACTATGAACTTCTTATTTATTTATTTATTTATTTCGTTTTTGGAGAGGCTTTTGTGATAGGGCACATGCTCTCACCAGAAAGACAGAGAGAGACAGAGAAACAGAAAGTGAGAAATCACCCCCCAGGGGGTGTGGTCACACTGCAATCCCCTCTCCATTCTCCTCTCAGGATCTTGGGCACACATACACATGCACCCAGCGTGAGTTGAAGCCACCTTGTCCAGGACTTGAACCACAGTCGACTACATGGGAGTCCAGCGACATAGCCATTATGCCAACTGCTGGTCCCTCTACTATGAAATTCTTAATTCCCCCGACCATGCCTGCAGGTTGGCAAAAGCAGCTTTTGATGATGCAGAATTGGATAACATTGCAAAACTGGATACACTGAGTCAAGAAAGCTATAAAGACTCTACACTTACCATGCAGTTGTTACGTGATAATCTGACACTATGGACTTTAGACATGCAAGTGACAGGAAGAGCACCGCATAATGGCTATGTCGCTGGACTCCCACGTAGTAAACCGTGGTTCGCCCACGTAGTCAACCGCGGTTCGAGTCCGGGACCCGGTGGCTTAAAACTCACGGCGGGCGTGTGTGCATGTGTGCATAAGATCCCAAGAGGAGAATGGAGTGGCCATCCCCCCTGGGGGGTGATTTCTCGCTTTCTGTCTCTCTGTCTCTTTCCGTCTGTCTGGCGAGCGCACACACCCTATAGTGAAAAACCTCTCAAAAAAAAAGAAAGAAGCACTGCAGGATGTGGAAGATGGAAATCAGTGAGACATAAAAGCCAACAAGAGAAACCGTCTCTGACCACCCCACTCCTCCCTTCCCACCCCTTGGAAATTCCCCATTGTCACTGAGAACCACCAAATCTGACTTTTACATTTGTCTCAGAATTTAGGTTCCTGCCCTGTTTTTGGGTTTTGTTTGTTTGTTTGTTTGTTTAACAGTTTTCAAAAGTTCTTAAAGGCAAGAGTGAATTTCTGGGTTTTACTGGTCCCAGCTTTTAGATCGTTTAAGGCACTAACAGGACTGCGTAGAGGCTTTTTCAGCGTTACTGTGTTGTCTCCCTGCCAGAAGTGGCAAGATCACCATTAGAAATGGAAATTAGATTTGAAAGTCATTCTACTTCTAGAGGATACAACCATTTACGAGAGAAGTTAATCACACTGTAGAGACATATAGGATGCCATTTTTTCCTCTTTCTAATTGTTCAGATTGAATTTTATACCAATGTTTAAATTTGGGTGTTAAGTTGAGATGGTTAAAGGTTGTTTGGGGAGTTGTAATGGTTTTGTTGTAAAAGTCTTTTAAAAGCTGGTGCATGATGGGAACCAGCAGTTAGCGTAATGGCTATGTCGCTGGACTCCCACGTAGTCGACCGCGGTTCGTGTCCCGGACCCGGTGGCTTAAAACTCACGCCGGGCGCCTGTGCATGCGTGCCCAAGATCCCGAGAGGAGAATGGAGGAGAAGGGATTGCGGCGTGACCATCCCCTCTGGGGGGTGATTTCTCGCTTTCTGTCTCTCTCTCTGTCTGTCTGGCGAGCGCACGCGCCCTATAGCAAAAACCTCTCCAAAAAAAAAAAAAAAAAAGCTGGTGCACGTTGCTGAAAAGCAGGGTGCTGGTAACAGTTCAACAATCCATGGCTGCTCATTCTTGCCACCTTTCACTCTCCCTCTGAAGCAGGTTAGCATTGAAGGTGGTGTGGAAAAGCCTGCATGCGTGTCCAGTTCCTTGTTTCTTCTCCTCCCCTTTTCCCCCAACTCCCCCCACTACTTCTCTTTTTCGCTTGCTCAACCTTTTTTGTTCAGTATGTGTAACTTGAAGCTAATTTGTACTACTAGATTATCTGACTAGAGCCACAGAATCTGTATTGTTCTTACTGAAACGCAGCATAGAATTAACATTAAACTTAAATAAAACGAACCTAAATTTAAAATGTCAAATATCAAATTAAAATAAATGAATGAATAAAGTAAATAAATAAATAATTCATTTTTTAAAAATTAACAAAATAAATAAATAAAATAAAATGTCAAATATTATTGTGCCTCCATCCTTTATACTTCTAAGATAAAATCTCTAGTCAAAAAATCAATCAATCGATCAATGAATAAGACACTATCTACAAAGTAAAAGGACAACCCAGAGAATAGGAGAAAATATTTGTAAAACATATTTAATAAGGAATTTATATATTTAGAACATATAGAGACTTCCTAAAAGTCAACACTGAAACATAAGCAATTAACACTTGGAAAAAGGAGTTAAACATTTCTTAAAAAAAAAAAAAAAAAAAAAAAAATGCTCAAAAAAATAAAAA
>NW_006159661.1:503889-508665 GCF_000334495.1 Tupaia belangeri chinensis
CGCCCAGCGTGAGTTTTAAGCCACCGGGTCTGGGATGCCAACCGCGGTCGACTACATGGGAGTCCAGCGACATAGCCATTATGCTAACTGCTGGTCCCTAGAATGGTTGTTTTTACTTTTGAAGCTACACTAAATATTTTTGTTTACAACTTTTATTACTACCATAAGGCACTTAATCTCAAACATTCTGGTCTGTTTTCTATTTTAAAATGATTCAATACTGCAAAGATCTTTTTAATTTTTATCTATTTTTTTAAATTTTACTTATTTAAACTTTACCAGAGAGGGACAGACGAGAGAGAGAAAGCAAGAGAGGGAAAGTGAGAAAGCAAGCCACTAGGTATAGGACACAAACCATGGTTGACCATATGTGAATCTAGCACCATTAACCACCACACCACCTGCAGCCCCAGTTTTTATCTATTTTTTAAAAGAATTATTTAATTTAATTTAATTTATTTTAATTTGACCAGAGAGAGGTACAGAGAGAGAGAGGAGCAAAGTGAGAAAACAAGCCACCAGGTCTGGGACTCAAACTGCATTCAGCCATGTGGGAGTGTCCAGCATCTTAACCTCCATGCCACCTGCTGGTCTCTTGTTTTATCTATTAATAAGTGTATTAAAATAAAGCTATGGTTCATCCTGTGGCTTCATGGTTAAGGGAGCCAGGTTCCACTTGGATTGACTGTGTGGTTTGAGCCTTGACCCTGGTGACTTGAAAAACACCCTAGGTGTGTACGCAGGCATGTCTAGAATTCCAATAGAATGAGGAAATGGAGAAGGGATTGCAGCATGACCACATCCCACTGAGAGAGGGTTCCTTCTCCTTGTATCTCTGTCTCTCTCTGTGAAGTGCACACATCCTCTGGCAAAATTTAACATATATGTATATGGTTAAGATGGATCAGCCTTAGACCAGCCTTTGACATGATGGTCACAGTAACTGGATCCTACACGGCCTACTGTGTGGTTCTAGTCCTGGACCCAATAACATGAAAAACACACTGGGCACTTATGTGTGTATGCCCAAAATCCCAAGAATAGAATGGAGGCGAAGGAATGGGCATGGTACCACTTGTTCCACGTATCTCCCTAATGCCCCCTAAGAAACAGGCTCAGGCCAGGGCCAGCAAAAAGGCAGAGTAGAAAAAGAAAGAGAAGATTATCAAAGACAAAACATTTAGTTTCAAGAATAATGGGACCTTGAGGCCAGCAGATGGCTTAGTTTAGCAGTTACATCGCTGGACTCCCACATGACCAACTGTGGTTGAGTCCTAGACCCAGTGGCTTAAAACTCACAGCAGGTGTCTGTACATGCGTGCCCAAGATCCCAGGAAGAGAATGAATGAGAAAGGATTGTGACACAGCTATCCACCCCCGGGGGGGAGTGATTTTTCACTTCCCCTCTCACTGCTCTGTCTCTCTCTCTCTCTCCAGAGAGAGCATGCTCCCTAAGGCAAAAATCTCTTAAAAAGTAATAATAATAATAACAGGGCCAGCAGATAGTGTGGTGGTTAAGGCGTTGGACTCCCACATGGCTAACTGTGGCTCTAGTCCTGGCCCTGGCAGCTTGTTTTCTCACTTTCTCTTTCTTTCTTTATGTTTTCTAAGAATTATTCATTTATTTGATTCAGTTTGTTGTTATTACTATTACTATTATTATTATTCATTTATTTGATTCAGTTTGTTGTTGTTGTTGTTATTATTATTATTATTATTTAATTTGACTAGAGAGAGAGAAAGGGAAAGTGAGAAAGCAACCCGCCATGTCTAGGACTTGAACCTCAGTCGGCTATGTAGGAATCCAGCACCTTTAACCACCATACCACCTGCCAACCCCTCCCTTTTCTTCTTTTCTTTCACTATCTCTCTCTGGTCAAAATAAATAATAACAAATAAAATTAAATAAATGAACAATTTTTTTAAAAAAAAAATTAAGAAAAAAGCAAAGCAACAGAAGTTTATCAAGGCTGTCATTCATCAAGTTAAATCTGGTCAGCAAAATCCACAAAGTGAAGCTGAAATGAAATTGAAGAAAGATTACAAGAAGAAAGAATTACAGAAGCTAAATGAGTTGTTCAAACCTATAGTTGCCACTCAAAAAATAAGTAAAGGTGCAGATCCAAAGTCCGTGGTATGTGCATTCTTCAAGCAAGGACGGTGTACTAAGGAAGCTACTTGTAAGTTCTCTCATGATTTGACTCTAGAGAGAAAATGTGAAAAACGAATTGTTTACATTGATGCAAGAGATGAAGAATAACACCAGCAGATGGTGTAATGGCTATGTCGCTGGACTCCCATGTAGTTGGCCGCGGTTCGAGTTCTGGACCTGGTGTCTTGAAACTCACGCCGGGCACGTGTGCGTGCATGCCCAAGATCCTGAGAGGAGAATGGAGGAGAAGGGATTGTGGCATGGCCATCCCCGGGAGTCCAGCGACATAGCCATTATGCTAACTGCTGGTTCCCTGGTATGCCACTTTTCTTAAAGTTATTAATTGCTTTGAAAAATCATATAATGTTGGGAACCAGCAGTTAGCGTAATGGCTATGCCGCTGGACTCCCACGAAGTCCACCACGGTTCGTGTCCCGGACCCGGTGGCTTAAAACTCACACCGGGCGCGTGTGTGTGCATGCCCAAGATCCCGAGAGGAGAATGGAGAAGGGATTGCGGCGTGACCATGCCCCCATGGGGGTGATTTCTCGTTTTCTGTCTCTATGTCTCTCTCTGTCTGTCTGGCGAGCGCACGCGCCCTATAGCGGAAAAAAAAACCTCTCCAAAAAAAAAAAAAAGAGATGAAGAACTTAAAAACGATACTATGAATAGTTGGGATGAGGGAAAACTGGAAGAAGTAGTGAACAAGAAACATGGTGAGACAGAAAAGAAAAACCAAAAGCTCAAATAGTGTGCAAGCATTCTCTTGAAGCGATTGATAACAAGTATGGCTGGCCTGGGGTATGCACGAGGGGAGGTGGCGTGTGCGTACACTGTCATGCACTTCCTCCTGGATTCATGTTTAAAAGAAAAGAAAAAGAAAAAGAAGAGAAAGATGAAATGTCATTAGAAAATTTTATTGAAAGAGAGCATTCTGCCTTAGGTCCAAATGTTACCAAAATCACTCTGGAATCTTTTCTTGCATAAAAGAAAAGGAAAAGGCATACATAAAAAATGATGATAAACTTTGACCACACCTCATAGTAAGATCACAATAGTTCATGAGAAATTGAAAATATAATGGTCATTGCAGAAAATGATTGATTATTGTAACTATCCACTCAAGTACAAAATATAATTGTTTTTTTCAGCTTTTGATTTTCATTGAGCATGTGTTATTATCAGGAATAAATAAATTTACATTTTTAGGGGGGGAGAGGTTTTTGATATAGGGTGCATGTATTTGCCAGAAAGATAGAGAGAGACAGAGAGACAGAAACTGAGAAATCACCTCCTGGGGGCAGGGGTGGCCACGCCGCAATCCCTTCTCCTCCATTCTCCTCTCAGGATCTTGGGCATGCAAGCACACGCACCAGTGTGAGTTTAAGCCACCGGGTCCGAGACTTGAACCGCGATCGAATACATGGAAGTCCAGCAACATAGCCATTATGCCAACTACTGGTCCCCATAAATTTACATTTTAAAATACCCTTCATTGGGGTCAGCAGGTGGCACACTGGTTAAGGTGCTGGACTCTCACATGGTCAACCACTGTTCAATCCTGGACCCCAGTGGCTTAAAACTGATGCCCAGCATGTAGTGTGTATGCCCAAAATCCCAAGAGAATGGAGGAGAAAGGGTTGCAGTGTGGCCATCCCTCCTTGGGGGGTGATTTCTCACTTTCTCTCTCTCTGTTTCTCGGGCCAGCACACGTGCCCTATAGCAAAAATCTCTCTAAAAAAACAAAAACAGAAACAAACAAACCAAAAAAACCTTCATTTAAGGCAGTTTTGCTTTTTTTTCTTTATAGTTTCCACCTCATTTCCACTTCTACTAACAATAACAACATTTGAGTTACACTTTGAAGAAGTTTAAATTTGACTCTTGAAAAAGCAGTTAATTTATTTTTTCCTTCTTTTTTTCATTCATTTATTTATTTTTACATTTTTCCCTAAACATTTACTTTACATATCAAAAAATTTTTGCTCAGGGACCAGCAGTTAGTGTAATGGTTATGTTGCTGGACTCCCACGTAGTCGACCGCGGTTCACATCCCAGACCCGGTAGCTTAAACTCACGTTGGGCACGTGTGCATGCGTGCCCAAGATCCTGAGAGGAGAATGGAGAAGGGTTTGCAGCATAGCCATCCCCCCAGGGGGGTGATTTCTCACTTTCTGTCTCTCTATCTCTCTCTGTCTGTCTGGCGAGCGCATGTGCCCTATAGCAAAAATCTCTTCAAAAAAACTTTTTTTTATTCATACTCCATAGTTCTTGACAGTTAATAAACAACTTTCAAAATTTCAAATACTGGACCAGCAGTTAGCGTAATGGCTATGTCGCTGGACTCCCACATAGTTGACCGTAGTTCGAGTCCCGGACTCGGTGGCTTAAAACTCACGCCGGGCGCATGTGCGTGCGTGCCCAAGATCCCGAGAGGAGAACGGAGTAGAAGGGATTGCAGCATGGCCATCCTCCCTGGCGGGTGATTTCTCGCTTTCTGTCTCTCTGGTCTCTGTCTTTCTGGCGAGTGCATGCGCCCTGTAGCAAAAACCACTCAAAAAAAAAAAAAAAAAAGCAAATGCAGTTTTAAAAAACCTTCCTTTCAGGGAGATTCACTTTTAACT
>NW_006159661.1:509503-523739 GCF_000334495.1 Tupaia belangeri chinensis
AAGTCAATATCCCACTATTTTCTGGTTGTACTGAAAAATAAACAACCAGTAAATGATTTCACCTCTTAAAAAAAAGCATTTACACTTAAAAAAATGGGATGAGGTGAGATTCTCTCCTTCTTAAAAATGTTTCTAGAGCTACTAAAAAACTTGCATTTACAAAATAGTTGATAAGAATATTCCTCTGGATTGTACAAGAAGGGAGACAGGGACTATTGATACGACATGGTATATGATATTACTCAGACTTGACTTCTTTCTCGCCTGCTTCATCAGAGGGTGGACTCTCCTCATTTTTAGTTTCTCCATTTTCTGCAGGTAAATCTTCTTTAGTGTCTCGGTTGGCCACTTCAGCCTGTTTCCCCTTTGTGCCCCTTTTCCCTTTTGTTTGAATTCTTTTGTCTGAAGATTTATCCTTCCCTGCTGCCTTTTTTGGCTTCGTCTCCACTTTTGCAGGAGGTTTAGCCGACAACCTCGCCGATCTCCTCTTGGAGATCTCCTTGGCCGCCCCCTCAGCTGAGCTGACCTTCCTCTTGGGCATCTTGGCTGCGGACAGGGTGCATGCTGGGTGCCTGATGAGGCTGCGACGCGCCTAGAACCTTTGCGGAGTTGAGCAGATAAACCCTACCGCTCCTCAGTTCCATAGTTTTCTGATTAATCTTCAGGTATAACATTCCAGTCAAAAACCTGTCCAGTAATGAGTATTTCCAATTTCTGATTCAATGCAACAAGCATTATTGAACTTATGCAAATAACCCTTCTGCCACAAAATAAGAATAATCCACAAAATTTTCCAATTCCAGAGGGGTCAGGAAGGAAGAAAAGTTTATGTTTTCATTTAAAGAAATAAACAAGAAAAATATTTTAACAAATCTCTGAACCTATCAACAACTCAAAATAAAGCAAAATGCTTAAATTGGAAAAACATAGCATAATAAAAAAAAAATCTGTAATGTTTTACTCAAAAGTCATATAATTCTATTTTGCCAGTTGGGTCTTATGTTCAAACTCTCTTCTGTTGAATTCGCAGTTACTGTGGTCCAATCTTTCTGTTTAATCCTGGAAGTTAACATTCAATGTTATTATTGATATTTCTTGTCCCTAGCATTAAATTGGTCATTTTCCTGGTTGCCTTTTGTTCTCTTATTTCTGTATATGTCTTTAGTTTTCCTGTTAGAGCCCTCCTTTCAGAACTTCTTGAGGTGTGTGTCTGCTATTGGCAAATTGTTTCAGGTCTTGTTTATCTGAGAATGTTTTTATCCTTTCTTTGCACATGAAAGATAATCTTGCCAGGTTTAGTATTCTTGGTTGAAAATGTTTTTCACTTAACACTTTGAATATATTTTCCCATTCTTTCCTAGCTCGCATTGTTTCTGTTGAGAGATCTGAGGTTAGCCTGATAGGATAACCTTTATAAATAACCTGACGTTTCTCTCTTGCCGATTTTAGTGTCTTGTCTTTGTTTGTAGACTTGGCCAGTCTGGCTATGATGTTCCTTGAAGAAGGTCTTCTTGGGTTGATTCCATTATGGGTCCTTTGTATTTTTTGGGTCTGGATCTTTGAATGCCTCTCTAGATTTGGAAAGTTTTCTTCCAGGATTTCATGGAATAGATTATCAATGCCCTTATTAGTTTCCTCACCTTCTGGCATACCGATTATCTGGATGTTTGGGTGTTTAATGCTGTCTAGTATTTCTCATATAGTATTCTCATTTTGAGGGATTATTTTCTCAGTTTTTTTTTTTTTTGGTTGTTTTTTCTAGATCAGGCGTTTTGACTTCGACATCCAAGATTCGATTTTCTGCATGGACTAATCTGCTTTTAATACTTTCGAGGGAGGTTTTGATTTCCTGAAGGGCAGCCTTCATCTCCAATAGCTCCATTTGATTCTTTTTTATGGTGTGTATTTCCTTTCAGGTCATGGAAGACCTTCAACACCTCCTGGAACTTCTGGTCTCTTTTTCTCCTGCATCTTCTGGAGTTCATTATCTCTCAGCTCTTGCATCTCATTTAGTTTTATCACTATGAATATTCTGAATTCTCTATCAGACATTTCCATGAGCTCTACTGTTCTGTCTGTGGATGATGAGGGATTGTTCTTTTCCCTTGGAGGAGAGATATTTTCTTGGTTTCTCATGTTTCTTGTGCCTCTGTGGTTGTTTCTGGTCATTCTGTGACAAAATCTCTCCTCCACTGTGCTTCACAATGTGGTATCCACAGAAAGAGATTAGGAGTTCAGATTTATAGAAAGAAATTTCATCCTTAAAGCAGGAGGTTCAATAAGCATTGAGGATTTCAATGACTCTTAAGTATTCGGATGCTTGGCTACTATGTACCTAGGCCTATCTAGACACTCGGTGTGTGGAGAGTGAAATTTAGAGTGGGAAAGTAAGGTTAAAAAATAAAAGCAAAAAGCAAAAAACTACTAGAAAAATACTACTAAAAAAAGAGAAAAATATATTTTTTACATGTAAAAAATGAAAACCGTACAGCATACCTACACCACACAAACAGGCCAGAACATACTTCAGCATTAAAATGGCTTCCAGGAGCCTGCAGGTGGCGTGGTGGTTAAGGCGTCTGGACTTCCACATCGCCAATCATGGTTTGAGTCCTGGACCCGGAGGCTTGCTTTCTCACTTTTTCTCTCTCTGGTCAAATTAAAAATAAATGAATGAGGGACCAGCAATTAGCATAATGGCTATGTCGCTGGACTCCTGCATAGTCGACAGCGTTTCGTGTCCCGGACCCAGTGGCTTAAAACTCATGCCGGGCGCATGTGCGTGAGTGCCCAAGATCCCAAGAGGAGAATGGAGGAGAAGGGATTGCGGCGTGGTCATCCCCCCTGGGGGGGGTGATTTCTCACTTTCTGTCTCTGTCTCTCACTGTCTATATAGCCCTATAGCAAAAACCTCTAATAAATAAATAAATAAATAAATAAAATAATTCTTTTTTAAAAATCAGAAGACGTTTAAAGAAAAAAAGGACACTAGAGCCCACTCTAATTTTTTTTCTTCAGATTATTTATTTATTTAAACCATGACAAACAGAGACAGGGAGATAGGCACCCACAACAGGGTCCCTCCTCATGATTCTTTCCCATTCAGCCAGCCCAGATCACAAGCTTATGCATGCATGTTGTGTTCAGATACATCCCAGAACATGAGCCCAGAACCTTTCACTGGGGTCTAGTTGTGTCACCACTGAACCACTGTCTGGCCCTAATGTCAACTTTGGATGGCTTTCTTTCATTAGGCTGAGTAGTAGATCCTAGAGATACTAGGTCCTAACCGTTGGAATCTGTAAATGTTTCTTACACGACAAAGACTTGCAAATATGACTGTGAATAAATTAAAGATCTTGAGTTAGAGAGAGTGTGGGATAACCAGAGTGTGCCCTAAATACAATCATGTGTGTCCTTATGAAAGGGATACTGAGAGAGATTTGATATAGAAGAAGGGAGGGCAATTTGACCATGAAGGTCAAGACCGGAACAATATGGCAGCCACCAGCAGCTGGAAGAAGTGAGGTATAGATTCTCCACTAGAGTTCCCTGGGGGTAGCACAGCCCAGTTGACACCTTGATTTCAACACAGTGAAGCTGATTTTGGAAATTTGGCCTCCAGAGTCATGAGAGAATAAATTTATGTTGTTAGGATGTGTGTGTGTGCGTGCGTGTGTGTGTGCACGCACTGCTTACTCATGAACATGTGCAGAATTTTTTCTGAAATTTCTTTGTTTCTTTCATAAACAAGACAGACTGAGAGAGAGAGAGAGAGAGAAATAGCATCCCCAGCAGGAGCAGGGTCTTGACACCGCGATCCACATCCAGCCTTTAGTCAATACCATGTAATGGGCAAGCAAGTTTCCTGCATCCTCAAGGAGGTCTCCAAACTTGAACTGGGAACCTCTCCATGTGGGATTTTTCACAGAACATTGCATTTTACCACTGTACTGCTGTCTAGCACCAGTATAGCATTTTCTTAGACAGGGTCATACTATGTCAATCCTCTTGCCTCAGCTTCTCAGTAGCTGTGACTACTGGTATGTGTCACCACACCTACCTCTTCAGGATGAGCTAGGAATGAAACCTGGGCCTCCAATGTGACCTCAACCAGAGAAGCAGCGGGATCCAGTGCAGGCTACCATGACTGGGCCTGTTTCTGTCTTGTTATTTTTTTAAGCTCATCTATTTATTTCTTCTACTAGAGAGAGAAAGAGACAAAAAGAAAGAGACAGATTCAGGCAGCCCAAACAGGGACCTCATATCATAATCCATTCCCAGATTCAGCCAGCCAGGATAACAGGCATGTGTGCATACCTGACACACACAGGGAGGCCTTGAGACACAAACCCAGGACCTTCCCATATCGGTCCAGCATATCACTGCTATGTCATCATCTGGCCCTCTGGTGTGTGTGTGTGAGTGTGTGTGTGTGTGTGTGTGCACGCACACGCTTGTACATATGCATTAGAGAGAACATGGACTCACCAGAAAGAGACAGAGTGGGGAGAATGCAACTCCCATGGTGAGGGGACATGCTGCAATCCTTCTTCTCCATCTCTTCCTCCTTTTGGGATTTCGGGCATGCATGCCCAAGTGCCTGGCATTTCATCAAGCCCCTGATATTAGGACTGTGCAGTCAGCCTTATGGGATCATGCTGCCTTAAACTACCAGGCCATGGAACTGGCCCCTGTTTTTGTTTTGTTTTGTTTTTAATACAATTATTATTTCATGGTATGTCTCGGGTAGAGAGTCAAACCCTGGCCGGATCCTCTGCTTCAGGGTCTCACAGGCAGCAGTCAGAGTGATAGCTGGGCTGCATTCTCTTCTGGAGACCGAACTGGGAAAAAATCCACTTCCAATTTCACTAAGATGTAGACAAATTTTATTTTCTTGTGTCTGTACGACTAAAGGTCCCAGCTTCTTGCTGTCAGCTGGAAGTCATTATAAATCCTGGAGCTGGCTCACAGTTACTTGCCTCCTGGACTTCCTCAAAATAGTGCCTTACTTGGGAACCAGTGGTTAGCGTAATGGCTATGTCACTGGACTTCCACATAGTCGACCGCGGTTCGTGTCCCGGACCCGGTGGCTTAGAATTCACGCCAGGTGCATGTGCGTGCATGCCCAAGATCCCGAGAGGAGAATGGAGGAGAAGGGATTGCAGCGTGACCATCCCCCCTGGGGGGTGATTTCTCGCTTTCTGTCTCTATGTCTCTCTGTCTGTCTGGTTAGCCCACGCGCCCTACAGTGAAAATCTCTCAAAAAAAAAAAAAATAGTGCCTTACTTCATCCAGACAGCAAGGAGGGTCTCTCTAGTCTGCTAAGAGACGGCCTTACATAATGCAACCTAAATGAGGAAATAACATCTCATCCCTTTTGCCACATGCCACTGGTCAGAATCAACTCAACAGTTACACTTCAGAGATGATCCATGAGTATTTGATGAATGAGTGGCTGCTTTAGAAGACTTGAGCATCTGGAGTGGGAGGAAAGAGGTCTTGTCAGAGTCTACAACAATCAAAGCTGCACGATCCCTTAAAGACCAACTAGGCTATCTATCCTACATGGATATTTACATATGAGGCAACTAGTTTTGTAGAGCTTAAGTCATTGCCCAAGGCACTCATGTGCCCAAGTCACAGTTATGAAGAAACCGTGGTCTACACAAGAATCAAGTCCAGTTTTTACTAAGCCCTACTGAGTACCCGGCACTGGGCCAGGGATGGGGGACCCAAATGAATAAGACATGGGTCTAGTCATGCCTTTCTTTTATTTTCCACTTAAGTTTATTTGTCTATTACTTCCACGAGTGAGTGAGCCAGAGAGATAGAGACAGAGACAGAGAGATAGCACCCCCGATAGGGTCTTAATGCCATCATCCACGCTCAGCTTCAGCCAGCTCTGGATCATGACACATGCATGCTGGGCATATTCAGGGAGGTCTCCAGATGCAAATGGAAGCTTCCCATGTGTGCCAGCCTTACAGAGCATAGCATTTCACTGCTCCTCCCATGGCAGGCACTCCAGCATGCCTTTCTGCCCGCCTAATAGTCACAGGACTCTGGGCTCTGTGGGACTGCGTGGAAAGGGTGGCTCAGACAAGAATAAACCTCAGTAGCGGTGGCTCTCAAATTGGTGAGGGCAACAGAACAACCAGAAACCTGGTGCAAATCAGCTCTGTTTGTAAAATCATTGGCCTGGGCTTCAAAACTATCACTGTCTGGGACCAGCAGATGGTGCAATGGCTATGTCACTGGACTCCCATATAGTCGACTATGATTTGAGTTCTGGACCCAGTAGCTTAAAACTCACACTGGGCATGTGTGCATGTGTGCCCAAACTCCAGAGAGGAGAATGGAGGAGAAGGGATTGTGGCGTGGCCATCTCCCCTGGGGGGTGATTTCTCGCTTTCTGTCTCTCTGTCTCTCTCTGACTTTCTGGCAAGTGCACGTACTCTATAGCAAAAACCTCTTGCCCAGAAAAATTATAGTAATAGTATTGTGGAGGGTATTGTGTGCATTGTTATTCTGTGATAGTTGTGACCCCCTCCCCGGGATCCTGGGCATGCATGCACATGCACCCTGCATGATTTTCAAGCCACTGGGTCTGGGACTCAAACCATGGTCAGCCACGTGGGAGTCCAGCAAGGTAACTGTTATGCCATCTGCTGGCCCCAGTCCCCAAATAAAATGAATCTTTTTTTTTTTTTTTTTTTTTTTTTTTTTTTTTAATTCTAGTTATAGGTTTGAGGCAGCTTGGTGGTTTAGGTGCCCACACACAGTTATGGGCCTACAGGTGGCATGATGGTTAAGGCAACGGGGTTCCCACATGGCTTGTTGCAGTTTGAGTCTCAGATCTGGTGACTAGAAAATCATGCCACGCATGTATGTGTGCCCAAAATTCCCCAAGGAGATTAGAGGAGAAGGGATAACAGAGTGGTCATCCCACTTGGGAGGGGTGATTTCTCACTTTCCGTCTCTCTGTCTCTCTCCAGTGAGTGCACGTGCCACATGGCAAAAATCCTAAGATAAAATCTAGTTAAGGCTATGGTGGCACAGCAGTAACACAATGCTTCATGATGCCAAGGCCATCTGGAAAGTCCCAGGTTTGTGTTCCAAGGTCTCCCTATACATACAGGTCAGGCATGCATGCCTATTTTCCTGGCCAGCTGAGGTTGGGGGCAGATCACAGTATGAAGACACTACTGGGGAGACCAGCAGTGGTGTAATGGCTATGCTGCTGGACTCCCATGTAGTCATCCGCAGTTTGAGTCCCAGATCCGGTGGTTTAAACTCATGACCGGCATGTGTACATGTGTGCCCAAGATTCCGAGAGGAGGGAACCAGCAGTGAGCGTAATGGCTATGTCGCTAGACTCCCACGTAGTCGACCGTGGTTCGCGTCCCAGACCCGGTGGCTTAAAACTCACGCCGGGCACGTGTGCGTGCGTGCCCAAGATCCCGAGAGGAGAATGGAGGAGAAGGGATTGTGGCGTGACCATCCTCCCTAGGGGGTGATTTCTCGCTTTCTGTCTCTATGTCTCTCTGTCTGTCTGGTGAGCGCATGTGCCCTATAGCGAAAACCTCTCACACAAAAAAAAAAAGATTCCGAGAGGAGAATGGAGGAGAAGGGATTGTGGCGTGGCCATCCCCCGGGAGGGTGATTTCTCGCTTTCTGTCTCTCTATCTCTCCCTGTCTTTCTGGCGAGTGCACGTGCCCTATAGCAAAAACCTCTCCAAGAAAAAGAAAAAGACACTATTGGGGTGTCTGTCTGTCTCTCTGTCTCTCATGCTCATGGAAGAAACAAATAAATAAACTTTTAAAAATATCTAATTGTGGCCAGTTTGTGGTGTGGTGCTTGGGGCACTGGACTCCCACATGACCATCCCTAGTTTGAGTACCAGACCTGGTGGCTTGCTTTCTCACTTTCTCTCTCTGGTAAGTGCACATACCCTATAGCAAATTTCAAAAAAATAATGATAATTATAAATAAAATTTTAAAATTAATTATTTCAAAAAATATCTAGTTAAGGAGGTCAGCAGGTGGCATGGTGGTTAAGGTGCTATGTTCCCACATAGCCAACTATGGTTCGAGTCCTGGACCCAGCAGCTTGAAAATGACACGGGGCGTGTGTGCGTGCATGTCCAAAATCCAGAGAGGGGACTGGAGGAAAAGGGATTGTGGCATGTCCATCCCTTCTAGGGGGATGATTTCTCACTTCCCCTCTCTTTTTCTGTCTCTTTTCAGCAAGCACCCATGCCTTATAGCAAAATAAACAAATAGACAGACAGACAAATAAATCGAGTGGCCAGCAGGTGGCGTAGTGGTTGAGGTGCTGGACTCTCATGTGGCTGGACATGGTTTGAGTCCTGGACCTGTGGCTTGAAAATCATGCTGGGCATGTGTGCATAGATGCCCAAACTCCCAGGAGGAGAATGGAGATGGATCTGTGGTGTGGCCATCCCCCTGAGGGGGGTGATATGTCACTTTCCCTCTCACACGCTCCCTATTGCAAAAACCTTAAAAAATAAAAAGTTTTTAAAAATCTAGTTAAGAGGCCAGTAGGTAGCGTGGTGGTTTAGGGCACTGGATTCCCACATAATTGACCGTGGTTCAAGTTCCAGACCTGGCAGCTTGCTTTCTTACTTTCTCTCTCTCTCTCACTCTGCCCCTCTCTGGTCAAATTTAAATAAATAAATAACAATGAAGTTAAATAAATAATTCTTTTTTTTAAAAAAATCTAGCTAAATTACATACATGCTCTTCTCTTGAGAATGATAAAAACTTCAGTGTACCTTAACTGATTTATTTTTTGGATACTGCATGCTAGTATTTTATGGACTTACAAAACTAAGTTGAGAAAGCAATCTGTACAGATAAGAGTAAAATGAAGCAAGTTGAGACTGTGTACCCATTGGCAGCATAGCCATATAGTGGGATCACCATGTGGTGTACACGCATTCATCTACTGTGCATGCCACACTGAAAGTTCCTTAAGGTAAAAGAGCTGTAGACTAGTTTAACATGGTTTTTAGTAATAGTATTGTAGGTGGTATTGTGTGCATTGTTATTCTCTGATAGTCGTGTGTAAGCACAGGATAAAACATGTCCCACTCTGTCCACTGAATAGCCTGTGGACAATGACCAACTTAGTAGCAATAAACACTATTAGTGCCTGGATTATGGTCCCTAACTACTACTCCTTACAAAACAAAAACAGGGGCTGGCAGGTGGCATGGCAGTTAAAAGCATTGAATTCCCACATGGCCAACTGCGGTTCATGTCCTGGATCTGAAGGCTTACTTTCTTGTTTTCCCTTTCTCTCTCTGTCTCTCTTTGGTCAAATAAAAGAATTATAACAAATGGAATTAAATAAATAAATAATTATAAAACAAAAACGCTCTTTGGGGAAATGACTGGTTCAGGTGTGGGGCAGGACATATGTAGGTGATCATGAAACCTCTCATCCTAAAGAAACCAAAGGGATGTGAAAGATGACTCAGGGTGTATCAAAAGGAGAATGGAGAGGGGATTGCAGCGTGGCCACACCCCCTGGGGGGTGATTTCTCACTTTCTGTTTCTCTGTCTCTCTCTGTCTTTCTGGTGAGAGCACATGCCCTATAACAAAAACCTCTCCAAAAAAACGAAATAAATAAATAAATAAATAAGAAGTTCATAGTAGAATACAGAAAAGTTGAGAGCAAGACCTAAGCGAATAGGATCCGTGGGCGGAAGTCCTGTCATTGCAGTATCACTAGCAGCTTTATAAGCTACTAGGCTATTCTCTGCAGCCTCCTTCCTGCTATTTCAAATCTAAATTGAAATGGCTGTGGATAAACAATACTTAGGACCATCCTTCTGGCCAGAAACAGAATGGCAACTAGAGTAGAATAAAAGCTACCACATATGTTTTGATCCCTGAGTTGCCCTAATCACAATAAAGTAATCACTTTCAGAAATACTGGTAAAATAACTCACTGGTGAATGAAGAGAAACACTCAAGATGTATTCTTCTATAGCAAACGTATCTCCAAATAACCACATTGCTTTTTTTTTTTAATTCATGATAGAATTTTTTACTTTTAAATGATTATCAGTACACCGAGTGATAACATGTATCAAGTTTGTGAATTCTATCATCTAGTATTTTGATTAAAAGAAACTAAAAGCAGCCCAAATGATTACACTAGTAGTCACTGTTCTACCCGTCAGCTAGAAAGGACTATTTTAAGGCTGGCTGCTGCTTCTCACAGGTTACAAGTAGCTATTTACTGCTTTTTCATAGATAAAGCCCCTGACCTTCAAGAAAGCATTGGGGGGAGGGGATTATTTAATCCTTTTCTTTCTTCAAAGAATTTCCTTTTTGACTAGATCTAAGAAAGAAAAAGTTAACATTGAGATATATGTTGCTCAAGCTAAAGGCATAGGAAACAACATACACCCATTAAATTTCTCAGAAATATGAGGTAAAGGGGGGAACCAGCAGTTAGCGTAATGGCTATGTCGCTGGACTCCCACATAGTCGACCGTGGTTCGTGTCCCGGACCCGGTGGCTTAAAACTCACGCCGGGCGCGTGTGCGAGCATGCCCAAGATCCCGAGAGGAGAATGGAGGAGAAGGGATTGCGGCGTGACCATCTCCCCTGGGGGGTGATTTCTCGCTTTCTGTCTCTATGTCTCTCTCTGTCTGTCTGGCAAGCGCACGCGCCCTACAGTGAAAATCTCTCCAAAAAAAAAAAAAAAAAAAGAAATATGAGGTAAAAAGATGAATTCTTTGGATAAGTTCTAAGTCTGAACTAAGAAGCTAGATTTGCTACCCTGCAAAAAGTGAAGGGACTGGCTATGTAATATACAGAAATAATTGAATGCCTTTCCCAAGGATATAACTGCTCTGTAACGCTTCATATTCCACAAGGGCATCTAAGACGCCAATCCATGGGACAGGCACTTGGTTCTTCTCCTCTCCCTTTATGCGGTAGTTTTCATGGGTTTCTGGCCGGATGTCGCAGACAAAGGCCAAGAGGTTATCCAAGACTTCTCAGTGTTCTGTAGGAAGTAGTTCTGGAGGATGGTCATCTTCTCCTGGGTCTCCTTCTCCTGGGTCAGTGCTGCAACTACCGTGGGATCCCAGAGCCGGGCTTCCTTGGCCTTGAACTCTTTCTCCCTCTGCAGGCCGCCCTGTTCAATTTCAGCCTGCGCTGCTTTGGTCCGCTTGGGAGCTCAGACACCTTCTTCGCCGCCCACTTCTCAACCTGCAGCAACTGCTGGATCTCCTGCCACTGACTAGCCATGACTGCGGACCAAATAACCACATTTCTAAGAAGTTCCTTTGGGCCAGACGGTGGCAGAGTGGTGAAGCACATAGCTCTGCACAGCTGAACCTCACGGGAATGTTAAGGCTCACTTTCAGGGACTTCCCTGAGTTCCCTGGGCTCCAGTGTGCCTATGACCTATGTCTGCTTAAAACTGGGGTATGGGATCATGGTGGGGATACTGTCTCTCTTGCCCCCTTTCTGTTTCTCTCACTCATGGAAGAAATAAACTTTAGGATTGGATCCATGGTGCAAAATTTAGTATAGGAAATCAGATCCCACAAGGCCATCCAAGGTTTGAATCCTGTCCCGAGCAGCTAGAAAAACATGCTGGACTTATGCACATGCGTGTGCAAAATCATGATGAGGTGGAGAAATGGAAGAAAAAAGATTGTGGGGTGACTGCATCCTGTTGGGAGTTCTTCGTCTCTTTCTCTCTATCTGGGAAGAGCACATGCTCTCTGGCAATACAAATAAATGAATGAATAGGAATTTAAAAGGGGATCAGCAGTTGGCATTAACAGTTATGTCGCTGGACTCCCACATAGTTGACCGTGGTTTGAGTCCCGGACCCGGTGGCTTAAACTCATGCTAGGCACTTGTGCATGCGTGCCCAACACCCCGAGAGAATGGAAGAGAAGGGATTGCGGCGTGGCCAGCCCCCCTGAGGGGTGATTTTTTGCTTTCTGTCTCTCTATCTCTGTCTTTCTGGTGAGTGCACGCGCCCTATAGCAAAAACCTCTCCAAAAAAATTTTTTTAAAAGAAACTTTAAACATTTATTTATCTATTTTCTTTCTTTGAGGAACAATCTTATTTCTTTCTTTAATTTTAAATTTATTTATTTTACATTCATTCACTGTACATCATTACAGTGTATGTGTATGTGTGTCTGCCATTTCTCACAAAAATGAGTTTTTCCATCTAGAATACACTGTATATTGATTCAATCAAGGATATTACCACTGGGGACCAGTGGGTAGCATGGTGGTTAAGGTGCTGGACGCTCCGACATGGCCAATCACAGTTGGAGTCCCAAACATGGTAGCTTGCTTTCTCGCTTTCCCTCTCTCCCTCTCTCTCTCTCTCTCTATGTTCTCTCTGGTCAAATTAAAACATGTGAATGAATAAATTAAAAATTAAATAATTCTTTTTTAAAAAAAGGATATTACCATACATGTTATCATCAACAAATAATTTTTCATTTCTTGTTTCTTACATGCTTTGCTTCTTTTTGTTTGTTTGTTTCTTTTTTAAGAGAGATTTTTGCTATAGGACATTTGCACTTACCAGAGAGACAGAAAGCAAGAAATCACCGCACAAGGGGGATGGCCATGCCACAATCCCTTTTCCAGTCTCCTTTTGGGATCTTGGGCATTCATGCACATGTGCCCTGCATGAGTTTAAAGCCACTGGGTCTGGGGCTTGAACCATGATCTACTACATGGGAGTCCAGCTGTGTAACCATTACACCATCTGCTGGTCCCAGAAACTTTTATTGAGAGAAAGATTTTTGCTAAAGGGCACATGCACTCTCCAGAGAGACAGAGACAGACAGAAAGCAAGAAATCATCCCCCCAGGGGGAATGGCCACATTGCAATCCCTTCTCTTCTATTCTCCTCTTAGGATTTTGGACACTCCCCCCCCCCCAAACACACATACACACCTGGCGTGAGTTTTAAGCTTCTGGGATCAGGACTCAAACCAAGGTCAACTACGTGGAAGTCCAGTGACATAACCATTATTCTATCTGCTGGTCCCAGTCCTAGAAACTTTAAACTTTTAAGCAAAATTTTAAAAGTTTCTCTTTATATATTGGGTCATCAGAAAAGTTGTGACGTATTTTTCTGTTTTTCTATGCAAAAATGCATCATGACTTTTCTGAAAACCTAATAAATATTTCAGCTAGTGAACTATTATTTAAAAAATTTAATTTTAACAGATAGGTAGTAAAGAATTAGCTTTAGCTAAATAGATGCCTTGTGAACCAGTTGGTGGCATGATGACTAAGTCAAGTGAATACTTCATGGTCAGCTGAGTGGTTCAAGTCTTCAACCTGGCAGTTTGAAAAACAGGCACATATGTGAGCACCCTGAAAATCCATAACGGAGAAAAGGAGAAGAAAAGATCACAGCATAACCATTCCCCTGGGTTGTGGTTTCTCACTTTCCTTCTCTCCCTCTCTCTGTCTCTCTTTGGTGAGCACACACACTCTATGACAAATTTAAATAAACATTACAATTTTAAAAACAGAGAGAGAAATGTATTGACTTTGCTGTGGAAGTGATGTCTAGACCTACCAGACACTGGATTGTTGTTTGCCTGAGGCTTCGGCTACTGGCCATTTTAACAATATGGTCTATGAAGAGGGGAGTTGGGTATGTGTATCATTTCCAGCCTATGGGGGAAATGAAGACTACTAGTATTAGCCCAACCTCCAGAAGCGGGTACAGACTGGAGAGCAGCCATTTGGGCAATATAGATAGTTCCCAAGTAAAACTCCAGACACCAACAGTTCAGTGAGCTTTCTTGGTTGGACACACTGCCACAGATTATGGTCAGTGGAAGGTAGTGCCATCCAAGACAGGAAAGGACAATCCGAAACACTGCCTTTGGACTCTTTCCGGCTTCTGTACCATGCTTCTCTTTGGCTAATTTTAACCCATACCTTCTCCCTGAAATCAGCTGTGAATATAACTGCTTTCCGGAGTCCTCTGAATTCTTTTTCTTTTTAAACATTTAGTTTTTAAAATTCATTTATTTATTTACATTTAATCACATCTTTACAGTGTACAACATTTCTTTTTCCAGCACAAGTACTATGCATGTCAGTCAAGCCAAGATATTACTCTATAACTTATCAGCAAATAGCTTCTAAATTTTTTGACAATCAAGAATACTTTTGTTTTTTCCTTCTCCTTC
>NW_006159661.1:523751-531257 GCF_000334495.1 Tupaia belangeri chinensis
TTCCCTTCCTTACTAAACTTTTTGTTCCAAATTGTACTGGTTCACAAAATAACTTAAACTAAAAATATAGACAAAGCTAGAATCTAGTTGCAAGTGCCCCGTAATTTTCTATTGAAACATTTTTTAATTAATTAATTAATTTACATCCATTCCCTGAGCATCGTCACGGCACACAAAATGTGATTTCCCATCCAGAATATACTGCACAGTGGCTTAATGGTACATGTTATCGTCAACAATTTTCCACTACTATATGAATGGAAAATTTTCTTCCAGGATTTCATGGAATAGATTATCAATGCCCTTATGAGTCTCTTCACCTTCTGAGATACCAGTTATCCAGATGTTTGGACATTTGATGATATTTCTCATATATTATTCTCATGTTTTTTGGAAATTTTCTGTCTTCGTGGTGGATTTTTCTAAGTCAACAATTCTATGAAACTAGTAATGGAAAATTGTTGATGATAACATATATGTATGTGTGTGTGTGTGTGTGTGTGTGTGTGTGTGTGCCATTTCTCACCCTCTTCCCACACTATCTCAGGTGTCTACAGTTGTTTTCCATTCCTTTATCCCCCCACATTTTCTTGATTCACAAAATTTAAATAACCTAACTACTTTCAATAGCAACTTCAGTTGGTATATACATATCTGTGAATACATGTCTAACTTCAGGCATGAGATTCTGAGTAGAACGAATATACAGTAAGGTAGCACCTTGCTGGTGCTATATTCCTTACTACGGTCATTAAATAGTTGGTTTTTTGGGTTTTTTTGAGAGATTGTTGCTATAGGGCACGTGTGCTCACCAGAAAGACAGAGAGAGACAGAGAGATAGAAAGCAAGAAATCACCCCTCAGGGACGACGCCACAATCCCTTCTCCTCCATTCTTCTCTTGGGATCTTGAGCATGCATGCACACACGCCTGGTGTGAGTTTAAGCCATCGGGTCCGGGACTCGAATCATGGTCGACTACGTGGGAGTCCAGCGACATAGCCATTACGCCCACTGCTGGTCCCTAAATAGGTATTTTTAAATATATTTTTTAATTTCTAAAAAAAGTAGTTTTAGCTTCAATAAATCAAATAAATGCTAAGGAACTTTGCTTAAAACTTAAAGCCAGGTTCATGTTCAGTCTCATGTACTTAATCTATTTTCTGTTGTGGTTTGATCTTTCTGATTAAACTCTGGTATATAATATTCAACTCCAGCCTTGTCCCTACCATTAAGTTGGCCATTTTCCTAGTTTTGAACTCTTATTTCTGTGTGTCTGTATTAAATTTCCGTGGTATAACACTCTCTGGAGAACTTCTTGGAGATCTGGTCTGGTTTTGGTAAATTCTTTCAGGTTTTGTTTATCTGAGAATGTTCTTGTCTTTTCTTGCCAGATAATCTTGCCAGGTACAATATTCTTGGTTGAAATTGCTTTTCCTGGGACCAGCAGTTATCATAATGGCTATGTCACTGGACTCCTGTGTAGTTGATCACAGTTTAAGTCCCAGACCAGGTGGCTTAAACTCACGCCGGGCACGTATGTGTGCATGCCCAAGATCCCAAGAGGAGAATGGAGGAGAAGGGATTGTGGTGTGGCCATACCTCCGGGAGGTGATTTTTCACTTTCTGTCTCTCTGTCTTTCTTTCTGGCAAGCACATGTGCCCTATAGCAAAAACCTCTCAAAAAAAATTGCTTTTTCTTTAACACTTGGAATATATTTTCCCATTCTTTTCTCGCTCACATTGTTTCCGGTGAGAGGTCCACTGTTAGCCTGATGGGATATCCTTTGTAGGTAACTTGACGTTTCTGTCTTGCCAATCTTAGTGTCTTGTCTTTGTGGTTTCGGTCAATCTGTCTATAATGTGTCTTGGAGATATTCTTGAATTGACTCAATTTGGAGTCTTTTGTATTCCTTGGGACTGGATCTTTTAACGCCTCTCTAGGTTTGGAAATTTTTCTTCCAGGATTTCATGGAATACATTATGAATGCCCTTATGAGTCTCTTCGCCTTCTGAGATACCAGTTATCTGGATGTTTGGACATTTGATGATATTTCTCATATATTATTCTCATGTTTTTTGGAAATTTTCTGTCTTCGTGGTAGATTTTTCTAAGCCAACAATTCTATCTTCTACATCTGAGATTAGATTTTCTTTATGATCTAGTCTGATTTTAATACTTTCAAGGGAGATTTTTTACTTCCTGTATCATAGCCTTCATCTCTAACAGGTCCATCTGATTCTTTTTTAGAGTGTGTATTTCCTCTTTCGGATCTTGCAAGAATTTCCTCACCTCCTGGAACTTGTCAGCTCCTTTCTCCTGCCTCTTCTGCAGTTCATTGTTTCTCATCTCGTCCATCTCTGTTAGCTTCCTCATTATGAATATTCTAAATTCTTTATCAGACATTTCCATGAGTTTCATTGTACTATCTGAAGATCAAGAGGAGTTATTCTTTTCCCTTAGAGGAGAGGTATTTTCTTGCTTTTCCATATTTCTTGTGACCCTGTGGTGATTTCTAGTCATCTGATGGATGGTGTGTTTCTTCCTAATTCCTGAAGTTCAATCTGACCGTTCAGAGGTGTGCAGGAGGAGGTGATCTGCAATCTCTCTTCTGTTCCATTTTCACTCTTTGTGCATCATATTCAGTGGAAATAGATGACTATTCTGACCCTAATCATATTCAGATATTTGGACCCTGTTCCCTTGGACCTGTCTAGACACTTAGAGGCCACTAGAAATGAATCTGGAGGGGGAAGTCTCAGCAGAAAATCTTCATTTTTGATCAACAAAAGCAATATTTCACAGCTCAAGTTCAGTATTCATCTCAGGATGGGCCTGGGGGCATGCCTTTCCTACTAGAAATTAATCCGGAGGGGGAAGTCTCAGCAGAAAATATTCATTTTTGGTCAAGGAAAGCAATATTTCACAGCTCAAGTTTGGTGTCCATCTCAGGATCCAGAGTCCTGTGAGTTCTTTAGCAAATTGAACCCGAGGGTAGTTTTAGAAAGCCCTCAAACTTGCAATTGGCATCAGAAGTGAGGACTGTTCTTAAGGGGAATTACAGTTTGACTTACTCCCTGCCACAAAGGATCAAAGTAATAAGGGAAGGGCTGGTAAGAAGTGAAGAGAGGGGCCAGATGGTGGCACAGCAATAAAACTTGACATTTTGCAAGGCTGACCTACATGCAAAGGGTCCAGGTTCATATTCAGAGAGGTCCCTGAGCATACCAGCGATGCATATGCTGGTGATCCAGAGCTGGCTGAGGCTGGGGGTGGACCATGGTGTTGGGACTCTATTGAGGGTACTGTTCTTCCCACTCAGTGTGGCTGGCTAAAATCCAGCTGCCAATTTCTGTCAATAATCGAGAGGTAAATCGAAAAGAGAGGAATAGAGTTTATTTAACTGTATTTGAGCACAGGGAGTGGCTGAGAACTAGCAAGCTCACAGCCAACTCCCAGTACAGAAATTTCTACACATTATATATTGTCACACTTCTTGTTTATCCACTGTTATCTATAGTATAAACTTAGTTAGTTCAGTATTACTCTTACCCTCATGATTTTCCCCAAATTTTTCTGTGCACCTTTTCCTTTCCCATGACATTTTGACCCTGTTTTTGTTCTTATGGAAACATTGAATCTGTTAACTCAGACTTGTGACATTCTTTGATAGATTAAGGGAAGTTATAGTGCATTTTTTTTAAGCAATACTGTTTAAAAAAAAAAATCTAGAGACCAACAGTTTGCGTAATGGCTATGTCGCTGGACTCCCATGTAGTCGACCGCAGTTCGTGTCCCGGACCCGGTGGCTTAAACTCATGCCGGGCGTGTGTGCATGCATGCCCAAGATCTTGAGAGAACGAAGGAGAAGGGATTGCAGCATGGCCATCCCCCCTGGGGGGGTGATTTCTCTCTTTCTGTCTCTCTGTCTCTCTCTGCCTGTCTGGCGATCGCACATGCCCTATAGCAAAAAAAACACTCAAAAAAAAAAACCCTAAACATCTGAGAATAATTATTATGGTAAATGTAATATTATTCTCAATTTAACATGTTACGTTGTGTACCTTGAGTAAACATTCCCATCTTTCTCTTTTACTTTTTTAGGTTTTTACCATAGGGTGCATGTGCTCACCAGAGAAAGACAGAGATAACAGAGAAAAAAAACTAAGAAATTCCCCAGGGGTATGACCACTTTGCAAATCTCTTCTAGTCAACTCTCTTCTTGTGATTTTGTGCATGCACACACATGCATCCAGTGTGATTTTTGAGCCACCAAGTCTGGGACTTGAACCACCCCTGGTCATGTAGGAGTCAAACATCTTAACCACTATGCTACCTGCTAGCCCCAACATTTCCATCTCGAAATTTCTCACCTGAGACCCCAATCCCAGTTTTGTTTTTTTGTTTGGTTTGGTTTGGTTTGGTTTTGAGAGATTTTTACTATAGGGCACGTACTCTTGCTGGAGAGATGGAGAAACAGAAGGTAAGAAATCACCACTTTGGGGTGATGGCCATGCCGCATTCCCTTCTCCTCCATTCTCCTCTCGAGATTTTGGGCACTCACGCAAACGTGCCTGGTGTGAGTTTCAAGTCACCATGCCTGTGGGATTTGACCTGTGGGCAACCACATGGGAGTCTAGTGCTTTAACCACCACACCATCTGCTTTTCCCGCATTTTTTTTTTTTTGAGAGGTTTTTGCTATAGGGCATGTGCACTCACCAGAAAGACACAGAGAGACAGAAAGACATAAAACGAGAAATCACCCCCCCAGGGGAGTTGACCACGCTGTAATCCCTTCTCCTCCATTCTCCTCTTGGGATCTTGGGCACGCACGCACACACGCCCGTCATGAGTTTAAGTTACCGGGTCCAAGACTTGAACCACAGTCAGCTACGTGGGAGTTCAGCGACATAGACATTATGCTAACTGCTGGCCCCCAACATTTTCTTTTAAATTCAGAATTTCTGCATTAACATTTAATTATAACTTTGTACAGGCCTTTATCAATTTTTTTAAAAAGGAATTATATATTTAATTTTATTTCTTCTTATTATTATTAATTTGACCAGAAAGAGAGAGAGAGAGAGAGTGAGAAAACAAGCCACCAGGACTCAAAACTGCGGTTGGCCATGAGGGAGTCCAGTGCCTTAACCACCATGTCACATGCTGACCCTTGTCCTGGTTGCATTTTTGTGACCATTGTGTAAAACAGGTGATTTAAGTTTCCTCTTCTAAGTAAACAGGCTTATTTATGACCTTATTTGTTAAAACAGTTACAGATTACATTAGTTACAGAAGTTACAATTACCAATTTACCCTCGAAGTATAAGAAAGAGGGATATGGGGCTGGCAGGTGGCATGGTGGGAAAGTGCACTGGTTTCCCACATGGCTAACTGTGGTTCCAGTCTTGGACCTGGTGGCTTGCTTTCTCACTTTCCCTCTCTCTCTCTCACTCTGTTCTTTTCTGGTCAAATTAAATAAACAAACAAACAAATAAATAAATAAAGTTAAATAAAAAATAATTCTAAAAATTTTTAAAAAGAAAGAAAGAGGGATAAAGTAAAGCAAAAAGCAGGGTTAAAAGTTGGTTTTCCTGGGACCAGGAGTTGGCATAATGGCTATGTCGCTGAACTCCCATGTAGTTGACTATGGATCAAGTCTCAGACCCGGTGGCTTAAACTCACACCAGGTGCATGTGCGTGCGTGCCCAAGATCCCAAGAGAAGAATGGAGAAGGGACTGCGGTGTGGCCATCCCCCAAGGGGTGATTTCTTGCTTTCTGTCTCTCTGTCTCTGTCTTTCTGGCGAGTACACGTGCCCTATCGCAAAAATCTCTCTAAAAAAAAAACAAAACAAAACGCTTTTTCCTGTTAAAATAGGGGAAATAAATAGGTAAACTTAGAAGTTTAAAGAACTCTAGACAGGGACCAGCAGTTAGCGTACTGGCTATGTCGCTGGACTCCCATGTAGTCGACTACGGTTTGCGTCCCAGACCCGGTGGCTTAAAACTCACACCGGGCACGTGCGCATGTGTGCCCAAGATCCTGGGAGGAGAACGGAGAAGTGATTGCAGCATGGCCATCCCCCCTGGGGGGTGATTTCTCACTTTCTGTCTCTCTGTCTCTCTCTGTCTGTCTGGCGAGTGCACGTGCCCTATAGCAAAAATAAATAAATAAATAAATAAAAACTCTAGACAATATAAGAATAGGCATGAAGAGTAACCACCTACAGCTGAGATAGAGTACCTGAGGAAGACATCCCATCGCCAGGGATAGGAGTCAGATGTTGTTGGGTAGGGCATGTCCATAACTTATAAAATGACAAAGAAATTATGGCATTGCAGCACCACATGTAGAAAATATGTAGAAAAGACCTAAAACAGAATTTAAAGGGAAGTTGCAACTTAAAATGTATTTATCCGATGGGACCAGAAGGGTCAACTCTGCAGTTCTAAGTACCTGATCTAGTAGACTGAAAAAGACGCCGGGCATTCAACTGTATACCAAAATTCTGATGGGAAAATGGAGGAGAATGGGACTGAACTGCAGCATCGTTATCCACCCAGGGAGGTGATTTCTCACTTTCTCTGTCTTCCTCTGGAGTGCACATACACCCTATGACAGAGACCTAAAAAAAAAAAAAAAAAACAACTTTTTCTTCTTGGTGTGGTTGCTTGCTTATCATGCTGCCATGCACTGGTAGCTTCTACAATGCCTAGCATCTCCAATGGACAGTGGGGATAGCTTTCCTGGGGGTCTATCCCCTCATGTGGATTTTTAGTGGAATGCCTCTGACGAGACATCTCCCTGTTAACAACTGTCTAGCATACTAAAGAGTGAATTTCCAGCAAGTTCCAGAGGATACATTTCAGGAAATCCACTGGCTCAACACAGAATTTCTAGTAAGGTTCAATGGGTGAATTTCCAGAAAGTTCCATGCCCTATGGAAAAAAAAAAACTTTAAAAAAAATTATTGATGGGTCTGGCAGGTGGCGTGGTGGGTGAGGATGCTGGACTCCCACATGACCAACTGCGGTTCAAGTCCCAGACCTGGCGGTTTGCTTTCTCACTTTTCCTTTCTCTCTCTCACTCTGTCCCTCTCTGGTCAAATTAAAATAAATGAATAAAAATAAATAAAATAAATGAAGTTAAATAAAATAATTCTTAAGAAAAGAAATATTCATTAAAAAAATTGAATTATGATTAGAGAATAAACGTTGAATAGTATTTTTAGAATTTGTTAAGGATTACTTTACGGCCAAACTCGATCTATTTTTGTAAATATTTTTCATGCAGAAAAATGTATTTTCTATTTGTTAATTAATTCCCTAGTTATATAAAAATTCACTTGAGTTGTTCGGGTCTTTTGTATCACTTTAGTGGGTTTTTGTTTGTTTGTGTGTTTTTTAGGTTTTTGCCATAGGGCATGTGCACTCACGAGAGAGACAGAGAGAGACAATGGGAGGAAAAGCAAGAAATCACTCCCTAGGGAGACAGCCACGCCACA
>NW_006159661.1:531407-536187 GCF_000334495.1 Tupaia belangeri chinensis
AGAAATCACCCCCCAGGGGGGATGGTCACGCCGCAATCCCTTCTCCTCCATTCTCCTCTCGGGATCTTGGGCACGCACGCACACACGCCCGGCGTGAGTTTTAAGCCACCGGGTCCGGGACACGAACCGCGGTTGACTACGTGGGAGTCCAGCGACATAGCCATTACGCTAACTGCTGGTTCCCAGCTTGATTTCTTTTTTTAACTAAGAATTATTAATTTAACCTTACTTATTACTAATATTTTAAAATTATTTATTTTATTATTATTTTTCAGGTTTGCTATGTGGCAAATGTGTGTTCACCAGAGAGAGACAGAGAGAAAGTGAGAAAGCAAGCCACCAGGTCCAGGACTTGAACCGTGGTGGACCATGTGGGAGTCCAGCAACTTAACCACCATATCACTTGTTGGCTCTATTATTATTATTATTATTTTAAAATGTGCTATAAAGAGCATGTGCTCACCAGGAAGTGAGAAAGTATGCCACCAGGTCATATGGGAGTCCAGTGACTTAACTACCACACCATCTGCTGGCCCCTCGCTTTTGTTTTTAATCTGCTTGGTCTATTCATTTCTGAGGAAGGAACAGTAAAATCTTCAAATAATGGGACCAATAGATGGCATGATGTTTAAAGTGTTGGGCTCTTATATGGCCAACCATGGTTAGAATCCTAGACCCAGCACTTTGAAAAATCAAGCCAGGCACTTTTGCATGCATGTGCAAAATCCTGAGAGGAGAATGGAGGAGAAGGAATTGCAGCATGGTCATCCCTCTGGTGGGTGATTTCTCTTTCTCTGTCTCCTTCAAGTGCACGTACCTTGCAGTAGAAAAAGTTTTTTAAATAAAAAATTATCCAGGGCAGCACATGGCATACTGGTTACATCACTGGACTCCCACATGTCTGACCATGGTTTGAGTTCTGAACCCAGTGGCTTCAAAATCATGCCAGGTGCATATGTGTGCCTATCCATAATCCCAAGAGAATAGAGGAGAAGGTATTGCAGACAGGGTTGACTCCTCACTTTTTCTCTATCATTCTCTCTCTCTCTCTCTCTCTGGTGAGTGTACACCCCTTATGAAAAAAAAAAACTTTAAAAAATTATCCAGAGTGGGACCAGCAGTTGGTATAATGGCTATGTCACTGGACTCCTATATTGTCGACTGCGGTTCGAGTCCTGGACCCAGTGGCTTAAACTCATGCTGGGCGAGTGTGCGTGTGCCCAAGATTTCGAGATGAGAATGGAGGAGAGAGATTGCAGTGTGGCCATTCCCCCTGAGGGGTGATTTCTCGCTTTCTGTCTCTCTGTCACTGTCTTTCTGGTTAGTGCACGTGCCCTATAGTGAAATCCTCTCCAAAAAGAAAATTATCCTGAAAGTCAAATATGTCCTTCTATGTCATTGTACATCTCAGATGTAGTTTATATGTTCTTTTTAAAAAAATTATTTATTATTATTTAGATTTGCTATAAGTATGTGTGCTCATAAGCGAGAGTGAGAGAGAGGGAAAGTGAGAAAACATGCTGCCAGGTTCAGGACTAAAATCTTGGTCAGCCATGTGGGAGTCCAGTGCCTTAACCACCACGCCACAAGCTGGCCCCTTTATATACATTTTATATCTCTCATATTTTATATGTCAGTTTACATTTCTTTATTTTCAAACTATTTTTTAAAGAATTATTATATTGAATTTATTTATTTTATTTAGTTATTTTAATTTGACCAGAGAGAGACAGAGAGCGAGCAAGAGAAAGTGAGAAAGTAAGCCACGAGGTCTGGGACTTGAACCGCGGTGGGCCATGTGCGAGTCCAGCGCCCTTAACCACCATGTCTCCTGCCAGCCCCTCAACCTATTTTTTTCTAAAGAATTACTTAATTTAGGAGGGACTAGCAGTTAGCGTAATGGCTATGTTGCTGGACGCCCACGTAGTCGACGGTGGTTTGTGTCCCGGACCCAGTGGCTTAAAACTCACGCCGGGCGCGTGTGCATGCATGCCCAAGATCCCAAGAGGAGAATGGAGGAGAGGGGATTGCAGCATGACCATCCCTCCTGGGGAGTGATTTCCCACTTTCTGTCTCTGTCTCTCTCTGTCTGTCTGGCGAGCGCACACGCCCTATAGTGAAAATCTCTCTCAAAAAAAAAAAAAGACTTAATTTGGGGAACAGCAGTTAGCTATGTCACTGGACTCCCATGCAGTCGACTGCAGTTCGAGTCCCAGACCCGGCAGCTTAAACTCACGCCGGGCACGTGTGTGTGCATGCCCAAGATCCGGGCAGGAGAATGGAGAAGAAGGGATTGCGGCATGGCCATCCTCCCTGGGGGGGTGATTTCTCTCTTTCTGTCTCTGTCTCTCTCTGTCTTTCTGGTGAGTGCACATGCCCTATAGCAAAAACCTCTCCAAAAAAGAAAAAAAAGAGAATAATTTAATATTATTTTTTAGTTTGACCAAAGAGAGAGTGAGAAAACAAACCACCACATCTGGGACTCAAACCAGGGTCAACCAGGTGAGAGTTCAGTAGCTTAACTACCATGCCACCTGCTGGCTCCTCAACCTTTCTATGTTTAAAGATGAATGCTAATTTCATATGGGGGCCTGCAGGTAGCATGGCAAATGGCACTGGATTTCCACATGGCTGATGGCCATTTGAGTCTTTGACCTGGCAGCTTGCTTTTTCTCTTTCTCTTTTTTTTTTTTGGTCAAATAAAAAAGTAATGATAATGGATATAAATAAATAAATTAATCTTTTTTTTTTATTTGGAGACGTTTTTGCTATAGGGCACATGTGCTCACCAGGAAGACAGAGAGAGACAGATAGAAAGTGAGAAATCACCCCCCAGGGGGATGGCCATGCCGCAAACCCTTCTCCTCCATTCTCCTGTCGGGATCTTGGGCACACATGCACACGTGCCCCGCATGAGTTTAAGCCACTGGGTCCAGGACTCAAACCGATGTTGGCTACATGGGAGTTCAGCGACATAGCCATTACACTAACTGCTGGTCCCAATAAATCTTTTTTTTCAAAAAAAGGAATTTCATATGGAATTTTCCGTGATGATAGAAAGATTCTGATGGGGCAATTAGGAAGTGTGATGGTTAAGGATGCTGGACTCCCACATGGCCAACTGCGGTTTGAGTTCCAAATCTGGTGGCTTGCTTTCTGGGGCGAGCAGGTGGTGTGGTGGTTAAAGGCCCTGAATTCTCACATGGATGACTGGGGTTTGAGTCCTGGAACTGGAGGCTTGCTTTCTCACTTTCCCTTTCTCTGTCTCTGTCTGG
This sequence comes from Tupaia belangeri chinensis, assembly GCF_000334495.1. Classification (NCBI taxonomy): domain Eukaryota; kingdom Metazoa; phylum Chordata; class Mammalia; order Scandentia; family Tupaiidae; genus Tupaia; species Tupaia belangeri. Next base: position 534,683 of record NW_006159661.1, read on the forward strand.
TAAAATTAAAAATAATAAGAGCAGTAGGGGGTCAGCAGGTGGCGTGGTGGTTAGGGTGCTGGAATTCCCACATGGCCGACCACGGTTGGAGTCCCGGACCTGGTGGCTTGCTTTCTCACTTTCCCTCTCTCTCTGTCTTTCTCTGACAAAAACTCATGTAAAATAATAATAATAAATTAATTAAATAATTTTAAAAAAAAAGAACAGTGGGGCTGGCAGGTGGCGTGGTGGTTAAGGGCACTAGACTCCCACATGGTTGACTGCAGTTTGAGTCCCAGACCTTGAAGTTTGCTTTCTGACTTTCCCTATCTCTCTCTTTCACTCTGTCTCTCTCTGGTCAAATAAAAATAAAAAATAAATGAAGTTAAATAATTCTTTTAAAAATAATAACAAATGGAATTAAATAATTCTTTCTAAAATAATTTTTGACTCTATTTATTTTAATTTGATCAGAGAGGGATAGAGAGAGAAAGAGAGAATACAAGCCACCAGATTTGGGTCTCAAACAGTGGTCAGCCATGGGTAAGTCCAGCGCCCCAACCATCATGCCCCCTACCATCTCCAGCATAACATTTAAAATCTCTCACTGACATTAAATTTTCTCTGCGGAACCTTTCTCTATACTCATCTCTGGTTTTGCACTTATACATTCTTAGTAGAAAAGCAACAGTTATAATTTACAGTAGTCATTAAAAGTTGGCATGTTTAATTCCTTTATTTCCAATCAGAAGTTGAGGATTAAGAAATACGTTGACAATAATAGAAATGTCCATGATAGTACTGTGTAATATACATGGGACTTCAAAAATTCGTGGAAAATGCATATTTCAAAAAAATGCATATTACCAAAAAACAAAAACAAAATCCATGCATAGGATTTCGATCTTCCCCACGAAAATAAATTTGTACTTAAATTGTTTTCCCTGGGCAACTGTTGGTGCGGTGGTTAAGACTGCTGGATCCCACAGGGTCAACTGCACAGCTGGGGTCCATCACCCAGTGGCTTGAGAAACGCTTGAAGTATGTGCATAGCCTAAAGCCTGAATGGTGAAACGAAAGAGATTGGTGCCTGACCATCTTGTCTCGGGTGTGCTTGCTCAGTCTGCCACTTCCCCTCCAGCAAGTCCCCATGCCCTCTGGCAAATTAAAAATAAATAAACGTTCTTCCATGAGCTTGGGCTTTGGAGTCCTCGCTTGTAAAGGCTTATGCAGAACTCGAAGTCATCAATCCATCATATGTCTCAGGATTTATGTCCAACAAGGTTTTCATCGACATTCATCAAACATCCCCTCAGTTGTAATCCCACTAACGACCGCCAGGGCGAGACAAAAGAGACTTCTTTCCATCTTTACGTGGTCTTGGAAATCGTACACCATGACGTCCGCCCAAGACGTAGGTGTAGACGAGGAACAAAAGAAGACCCCTCGTGGAGGCGGCCTCTGGCACGCCGTCCACGCCCCGCGCCCGGGAGCTGTCCACGCCCGGCACCGCTCCCCGGCGGCGG
>NW_006159661.1:536988-560045 GCF_000334495.1 Tupaia belangeri chinensis
GCAGACATGTGCTTGGACCACCCCACTGGGTGGGCGTCCTGAAGGAAGGCCAATGGGCGCTCCGAAGGCGGTCCGAGCCACCTCTCCCCGAGGCCAATGAGTGCCCAGAGGGCGGGGCCTCCCCGGGCTCAACCGCCTCCGCCTCCGCTGCCTCCTCACCAGCGCTAGAACAGGGCCTGAACCGAGCCAATTTGCGTTTGTCGCCGGAGGGGGCGGGGGTCGGCGAAGGAGGGGAGGTTTGTCCCACGGAAGCGCCTCTTGAGCCGGGTGAGGCTCATTCCCTCTCTCTTTCCAGTCCTGAGCCGCGGAGATTAGGGGAGGTCGGGAGCAGCGTTCCTCGGGGGCTGCCCCGGGTCCGCTCCCGTCACATGCGCCCCTTGTGCGGCCCAGGCTCGGCGCACTGGGTGAGGCGGCTGCCAGGGCGGCCGAGGAGGTCGCGGGATCTTTTCCTCTTGAGGGGGGCGGGGAACGGGCGCCTGCCGCGCTCTCCTGCTGTGAGCTGCACTTTCACCCTGTGAGCCCAAGACGAGGGCCTCAAGTTTTTCGGGGCCAGAGCTGCTGCCTCTGTCCCGCCTGGTTCACCCCTGGGCTCCTCACCTCCCCTTGTCCACGAAATTGTACTTATTTGAGCGTTTCTAATGGCGGACCTGGAGCCAGTCGTAAACCTCGGGCACAGGGCAAGTGTTCCGGCAAACGGACGATGCCCGCCCAGCGGAGATCCGAGTCGCCCGCTACCTCCCAGGCGGTGCACGCAGATGGGGAGACGAAGGTTGGCGAGTTGAGGAATCCCCTGCTGGCCTCGAGGTGACGTTTGCTCTCCCCGAGTCGGCTTGGTGCCCTCAGCCCACTTCAGTTCCCCCCCTCCAGTTGTGTAGTTTGAAGGAACATATTTAGCTTTGCCTTGTCCTACGAGTTCCTACAGTTTCTTGTTTTCCTTCACTTGTTTTTCCACAACTATTACTTTTGGGAAGGATAGAAGAGCATTGAGGGGCTTTTAGACTTATCCTTTTGCCTCCTTCCTACTTTGATGTTAGGGGTTGGTGCTTCCTCCAGATTTGTTGTAACTAAATAATTTTTCTTCTCTTCGTTCTAGGAGCAGGAATCAACCTTCACGCCAATCTCGTGAAGCTTTGACAAACATTAAGAAGGAAAACATCTTCGTAGTGAGTCCTTTTATCTAGCTTTTCTATTTAACATAATCAGTGTCATAGTAGAGTGTTCCTCCAGAGGGATTTGCCTTTCTGTTTTCATGGTTAAGGACCCAAGCTAGGGTCATTCCTGGGGAGGCAGTAGGAGTGCATGCTGGTATTTACACTCCTGGTGCTCTGTAGAATTTGAAAATAGGATTTAAATTTAGCTCCATTTAAAATATTTTGCACTTGGGGGGACCAGCAGGTGGCATGGTGCTTAAGGTGCTGGACACTCCCACATGGCTGACCACGGTTTAAGTACCGGAACTAGTGGCTTGGTTTCTCACTTTCTCCCTCTCTCTCTGTCTCTCTCTCTCTCTCTCTCTGGTCACATTAAAATGAATAAATGAATAAATAAAATTGAATTAAAAATTCTTTGCATTTAACCTTTTCTGTAATAGATTTTTTCTTTTTTTTTTTTTTTTTTTTTAGTTTTGACTGTTGGATTAAAAAAAACTTGCTAAATCTATTGCTTTAGGTTGAAGAAGAGATTTTTTTTTTTTTTATGTGTTTGCCTTAAATTTGAGGAAGACTTTATATCCTGACAATCCTCTAGTCACCATCACTTCAGGGAATATATAATCTATTGATAGTTGTCACATTGTTCCTGAATATAAGATTTACCACTGAATCAGTAGTGATTGCCTAATCCCTCCATTATGAAGTTAAGGTTTGTTTTTTTATTTTCTTTGCTACCATAAAGTGATCTGTGTATTTATTTGGGTCCAGTACAAATGACCAGGTCTCTGTCAGCTATTCAGCTGATGTTTTTTTACACCAATCCTTGCCGCAATTGACTTTTTCATTATTGTTGTTTTTGTTTTTGTGTTGTAGCGTGTGTACACTTCTCAGAAAGACAGAGGAAGAAAGTAAGAAAGCACTCCTGGAGGGGATGACCATGCCATAATCACATCTCCTCCATTCTCCTCTCAGGATTTTGGGCAGGCACACACATTGGGTGTGTTTTGTATGCCACAGTTTCCAGGACTTGAACCACACAGTGGGCCACGTGGGATCCAGCACCCCGATTGCCATGCCACTAACTGGTCCAGGAAAAAAAAAAAAAGAAAGAATGTGCTTTCTGTTATTTTCTTTCTTTTTAAAAATAAAAGTAATTTCATTTAGGGGCTGGCAGGTGGCATGGTGGTTAAGGGAGCTGGACTCCCACATGGCTGACTGTGGTTCGAGAACTGGTGGCTTGCTTTCTCGCTTTCTCTTTCTCTCTCTCTCTCTCGCTCTATTTCTCTCTGGTCAAATAAGATAAATAAAATTAAATACAAATAATTCTAAGACTTATTCCTTCTGGAATATGCTGAGTATGCATCATCCAGGGTTGGCTGGGGAAGAGTGTGGCCCCAAGGCCCTGTTAAGAGTGCTGTCTACCTGTTTCTGTTTCACTCTGTCTCTCTCACTCATGTAGAAGATAGATGAATAAACTTTTAAAAATAATTTTTTAAAGCATATAAAATGTAGTGATTATATTAGGGCCCTGGGTTATTGGTACTTAATAGAATTAATTTGCTACAGAGCACGTGTGCTCACCAGAGAGAGAAAGTGAGCTGCCAGGCCTAGTACTCAAATCCCTGTTGGCCATATGGGAATCCAGCACCTTAACCACCATGCCACCTGCTGGCCCTTTGTTGCTATTTTCTAATGTCAAGAAAGTCTCTGGTATTTTTTCACTATAAAAGATGAGTAGCTTAAAGTGAGTATCTTATAAATTGATTACTCTTTTAAAGGACTACCAAAGTTGCATACTTAATTTCTATCACACTCTGAAGAGACAAACACTAAATCAATAATGAGAGAAGAAAAACAGGGCATCAGTTTTTTTCTCTAAAATTTAGCTTATAAGTCACATAAAGAAAATAATTTAAAATTTTACTTGTGGTGTTTCATCGTAGTAAAATGCAAAAAGTATAATATACTAGAACTTTTTCTTTTCTCTATCTCTTACAGGTTCTTTGGCATGGATAAATGTTCAGTGGAAGGATTAGAATTGACTGGACAGACTCCTGCTTTGTTAGGAAATACAACCATGACAGCTAGTCTCATAGACTTAGGATACTCATTTGGTGATACAACTAGTCCTTTAGTCAATACAACTCAAAACTCATCAGTGGACAATGATGATGATGATGATGTTGTATTTATTGAATCTATACAGCCTCCTTCAGTTTGTGCTCCAGTGATAGCTGATCAAAGAAACTTTGTGTTTGCATCATCAGAAATTGAAAAGCCACAAAGAAATTATTCTGTAATTCTTACTTCCTCAAGAGATTTGGCTTCTCAGAAGGGAAATGTAAGTGAGATAATTGTGATTGATGATGAGGAGGACATAGGAAGAAATGGAGACAAAGAAAAAAATTCTCCCGGTTTTATTGAATGGGGACTTGCTGGAACTAAAAACAGAATCAAAGATTTGGATTTCTCCACTTCCAATCTTTCAAGAAGTAAGGTAAATTCTGGAAATGGGTAATAGTGTTATTCCTACAGAATCAACTCTGAAATACATATTAATGTTACCACCTTAGAAACAGGTATAATCTCTATGAATGCTGAGCGAGATGTGAACTTAATGATTACACATATAACATCCTATAGAATACCAACTTGGGAGATGTCACTAAAGGACTTCAGCCAAGTAATTTGGTGTTAATATACAAACACACCCCATCTTTAAATTCACAGACCAAGACTGGAGTAGGACCTTTTAATCCTGGTAGGATGAATGTGGCAGGAGATGTATTTCACAATGAAGGATTTGCAACACATCCTAACCCTGGTAAGCAATAAGTGATATATTTTTTGCCTTCTTTCCTCGAGTAAATAAAATTTTAATTCCTTTTAATATTTATGTCTGTTTTATTTATATACTATGTATGAAATATTTACATTCTTTCTTTTTTTTAATTTCCCAGAGAACATATGCGCTCGTTGGAGAGAGAGTGAGAAAGCACCCCTGTGGTGGTCACGCAATCCATTCTCCTCAATTTCTCCCTCTTTTTTGGGGATTTTGAGCATGCACACACATGTGCCTGGCATGTTTTTCAAGTCTTTGGGTCTGGAACTTGAATCACAACATTGGCCAGGTGGAATACAGCTGCTTTAACTAGCCCACCACCAGCTGGCCCTCCCTCAATTTTCATATTAAGATAGAATGTTGTACTTAATAAAACTGTGCAGTCTACTTGGTCTCTGAAATTTAGGGGATATAATCTGTTTTTTACCCAATGCAATTTACTTCTAAATTATTTTAGTTGATAATACCCTTGACTACTACTACAACCCTTGTTTATTTTAATATAAAAATCATAGAATAAAAATATGGAGATGCCAGCTGGTGGTGCAGTGGTAATAGAATGTTCTGCACTATTGGACCCACATGGGGTGGGCCTCAGGTTCACATTCCAAGGCCTCTCTTTGTACACTGGGTATGTGCACACTCATGATCTGGGGATGGCTGAGCTTGGGTAGGTCACAGTGTTGAAATAAATAAATAAACTTCAAAAAAGATATATAGTTAGTGATCTGGAAGAATGAAGTAACACTACATAATAATTGAATTTAATTTGTTATTATGTTAAATTTTTAATTTTTGACTTTTTACTTTTGGGGCTACATCTCTGATTTTAGTGTTTAAATCAGCAGTTTATCAGTAGCTTAATTTAAAAGTTGGAAAACTTCCTTGTCTTTAAATCAAAGAACTGTATTTTTAAAATGTTTATGTGGATAGTCTTGTTCTGTTAAAATATAAGAAAAATTATAATAATTAGTTATTTTTTTCTTTTGACTTTCTCATGATTTATATGGAGTTTTTGGTGTTTTTGTTTTGTTTTGTCTTTTTACCATTTTAGCACTTTTAGCCTGTTGAATTTTAGGAAATGATCAAAAAGTAACTTGAACCTAAGAACGTAATTGCTGTTACTGCTTTAATGGAATACTAGTTTTTGTTTTTTAACTTTTCTTCTGATTTTGTGGTTATTGTGTGATTATTGCAGAATATTTAGGAAACAGTGGAAATAAGAAAATAAGGGCCTGCTCTGTGGCCTGGTGGTTAAGGCAGCCAGGATTCCACATTGCTGACCACATGGTTCTAGTACCTCACCTGATAGTGTGAGAAACATGCTGGACATTTGCATGCATTCTCCCCAAGTCCCAAAAGAAGGGAGAGATGGAGGAGAAGGGATTGTGGCATGACCATTCCTCATGGTGGGGTGCTTTCTCTTCTCTCTCCCTGTCTCTCTTACTCTGATGAGCACACATGTCCTCTAGCAAAAACAAAGCAAAATGAAAACATTAAGAGGCCAGCCAGGGACATGGTGATTAAGACAGTTGGATACCACCTGACTGACTATATGTTTCAAGTCTTTGACCAAGTCTCTGATCTAGTATCTTTCTGGAAAGTCCCACATCCTCCTCCCAGCAAACATACTTCCCTGTGGCAAATTTTTAAAAATAAATAAGTAATACAGAAAGAAAATAAGACTTTACACTATACCATAATGACTAGAAGTAACCACTATTGGGGACCAGCAGTTGGCATAATGGCTATGTCGCTGGACTCCTATGTGGTCAACCGCGGTTCGAGTCTGGACCCAGTGGCTTAAACTCATGCCAGGCGCATGTGTGTGTGTGCCCAAGACCCAAGAGGAGAATAGAGGAGAAGGGATTGTGGCATCGCCATCCCCCCAGTGGGTGATTTCTCACTTTCTCTCTGCCTGTCTCTCTCTTTCACGAGCATATGCACCCTATAGCAAAAACCTCTCAAAAAAAAAAAAAAGTAACCACTATTAAAACTTTGGTTTGGGGCCATCAGGTGACATAGAGATTAAGGTACTAGATCCCACATGGCCAGCTTCGTGGTTCAAAGCCTTGACCCATTTGCTGGAGAATCACACTGGGTGCATGTGTGTGCATGCCCCAAATTCGGAGGGGACAGTGGAAGAAAAGGCATTGCAGTGTGGCCATTCCCCCCGGAGGGGGGGATAATTTCTCTCTTTCTCTCACTCTTGCTGTCTTTTTGGTGAGTGCTTGCACCTGATAGCAAAACTTAAAAAACAAACAAACAGAAAAAAATCTTTGGCTTTTTTCAGTCTTTTGCTCCTATGGTTTTTCAAATTTTTAATTTAAAGCATATTATATATATAGTTTTATGTCTTATTAGTTTCCTTCTCTTTATTTTTTATTTTATTTATTTATTTATTTATTTTTTTTTTTGAGAGAATGGAGGAGAAGGATGGCAGCATGGCCATCCCCTCCCAGTACTATATTTTAGCATTATGTGGTTTTCACATTTTTACTTTGGAAACTATTGGGTTTTCAGAAAGGTCGTGATGTGTTTTTTCTATGCAAAAATGTGTCATGACTTTTCCAACAACCCAATACATTAAATACTTTTGTTTATAACTTTGTTATTATAGGACACTTGTTCTCAAACTTTTTAATCTCAATTTTCACTCTTAAAATGAATAAGGAGCCAGCTGGTAGGATGGTGGTTATGGCAGTTGGATCCCACATAGTCAATAGTACAGTTCAAGTTTCAGACAAAGCAGTTTGAAATATAAATAATTAGTAAAAAAAAAATTGTATTAAAAATATGGGACCAGCAGGTGTGGTTGGGGCAGGTGCTGGACTCTCATTGGTGACCAGGTTTGAGTCCCAGACCTGGCAGCTTGCTTTCTTGCTTTCTCTCTCTTGTCTCTCTCTGGTGAGCAAGTTAAAAATATTGGGTTGTTTCTGCCAGCAGATGGTGTAGTGGTTAAGTGGTTAAGGTGCTAGACTCTCACATGGCCAACTGCATTTTGAGTCCCTGGTGGCTTGAAATTCAGACAGAGCGTGTTTGTGCCTGCCCGGAATCTCAGGACAAGAGTGGAGAGAACAGATTGTGGTGTGGCCATTCCCTCTGGGTGGTAACTTCTCACTTTTCCCCTCATTGTTTCTTTCTGTCTCTCTCCTCTCCTGAAAGTGCATGCGCCCTATGGCAAAAACATTTAAAAAAAAAAAAATTGGGGTTGCCTGAAAAGTCATGACATTCTTCCTATGCTTTTCTATGCAAAAATACATCATGACTTTCCTGACAACCCAGTGATAATAATAATAAATAAAATTAATTAATTTTTAATAGAGGTTTTTTTAGGGCACATGTAGTCACTAGAGAGAGAGAGACAGTGAGAGGGAAAGTGAGAAATCACCCCCCAGGAGAGATGGCCACACCACAAATCTCTTCTTTTCCATTCTTCTCTGAGGATCTTGGGCACATATGCACATGTGCCAGGCCTGAGTTTCAAGCCACCAAGGTTGACCATGTGATAGTCCAGCAATATAACTGCTAATGCCATCTGCTGGTCCCTTAAATAATTCTTTTAAAAAATCAAAATAAGAGGACCAGCAGTTAGTGTAATGGCTATGTCGCTGGACTCCCATGTAGTCGACTGCGGTTTGTGTCCTGGACCCAGTGGCTTAAAACATGCCGGGTGTGTGTGCGTGCATGCCCAAGATCCCGAGGAGAATGGAGAAGAAGGGAGTGCCACATGGCCATCCCTCCTGGGGGATTTCTCGCTTTCCGTCTCTCTGTCTCTTTCTCTCTCTGTCTGGCGAGCGTACGTGCCCTATAGCAAAAACCTCTCCAAAAAAAAAAAAAATCAAAATAAAGCTGAGGCCAGCATGGCCAGCAGGATCCTACATGACCGATGGTGTGGTTTGAGTCCTGGCCCTGTCAACTTTAAAAGCATACTGGGCAAGGGACCAGCAGTTGATGTAATGGCTATGTCGCTGGGCTCTCGTGTAGTTGACTGCAGCTTAAGTCCCGGACCCAGTGGCTTAAACTCACGCCACGCGTGTGTGCGTGTGTGCCCAAGATCCCTAGAGGAGAATGGAGGAGAAGGGATTGCAGTGTGGCCAGCCCCCTGGGGGGTGATTGCTCGCTTTCTGTCTCTCTGTCTCTCTCTGTCTTCTGGTGAGCGTGCGTGCCCTATAGCAAAAACCTCTCCAAAAATTAAAAAATAAGCAGACTGGGCACATGGGCATTTATGCCCAATTCTTGACAGGAGGGAAAAATGGAGGAGAAGGGATTGTGATGTGGCCACACCCTAATGGGGAGTGCTTTCCCCTCTCCCTCTCTCTCTTGTGTGCACATGACCTCTGGCAAAAAAAAAAAAGTTTTTTTTAAATAGTAAATCCAAATCCTGAAAGGAAGGACAAATAGAAGAGAGGGCATTGTGGCATGACCATTCTCCGTGGGGAAGGTGCTTTCTTTTCCTTTCTGTCTCTGTCTTTCCAGTGAGTGCATTTCCCCCCTCCCAAAAAAAAAAAAAAAAAAAAAAAAACTTTGAAATGTAACCAAAGGCTGAAGTTTAGTAGAATTAATATTTACTATTTCCTCAAAGACCTTTTGTAAAAACAAAAATTGTAGAGCTGACCCCAGAGCACAATTATTGAGTGCTATGGATGGAAAGCTGGATCTCATGTGATGGACTATAGTTTGAATCCCAGCCCTGGTGGCTTAAAAAACATGCTAGACATCTGTGCATGCATGTGCAAAATCCTGACAAGAAGGAGAAATGGTGGATGGAAAAAGGATTGCAGATACTGCACTGGGGTTTATTCTTGCTCTCTCGCTGTCTCTCTGGTAAAAAGTCAAGGCTGGCCCTCTGTCACAGCAGTAATGCACTACTTAAGAGAAGCAGAGTCCCACCTGAAGACTATGGTTTGAATCTGCGAGCTGGTCTCTGTAGTTGGGGACGTTATAGTTGGGGATGTGAGTAAGTTCCCAAGATCCAGTAAGCTGAAAAACTGGAGGAAGGGAATCCCGATGTGACCAGACCCACTAGAGAATCCTTCTCTCTATCTCACTGTCAGAAACACATGCTGTCATGAATAAAGAACATTTTTTTTAACTTTTTTTTTTAGAGAGATTTTTGTTATAGGGTATATACCCTCACCAGAGAGACAGAGAGACAGAAGCAGGAAATCACCCCTGGGGGGGCAGCCACGCCTCAATCCCTTCTCCATTTCCTCTCAGGATTTTGGGCACCCATGCACACATGCCTGGCATTATTTTCAAGCCACCTGTTGGCCATGTAGGAATCCAGCCACCTTAACCAGCACACCACCTGCTGGCCCCTAAAGAATATTTTGAAAAATTTAGATTGACCTTGGTTCCTCTTTCGGAGATTGTTAAATCCTTGAAATTTTCCTAATATGAAAAGTATCTTTTCTGTTCATGAGCCCCTTGGCTTGTACTTGAATTTATGTTAAGGCATTAGGTGACTCAGGATGAGGGCTGGTCTTTAGAAAGACTAACAATGTGATTTAGAGAGTTGGAGCTTTGTACCATCACAAACATTGGAAGGGAAAAAGTAGAGATTGTGTTCAATCAGTGATTTGCTCAATTATGCATACATAATTAAGCCCCCATAAAACTAGATTCTAAGCAGCCTCTTAGTTGGTGACTACATCAGTGTATCAGGAGAATGATACTACCTGATTGGTTTTTGTTTGTTTGTTTTTGTTTGTTTGTTTGTTTTGCTAGAGAACACATATGCTATATGCTCGCCAGAGAGAGGGGGTGATAGGAGAAAGCATCACTTTCAACTCATGGGGGAGGGGCACACCTCAATCTCTTCTTCTCTCCCTCTTTGGATTTTGGGTGTGCATGCACACATGCCCTCCTTGTTCTCAAGCCACCAGGTCCAGAACTTGAATTGCTCAGTTGGCCATATGGGATCCAGCTGCCTTACCCACCAGACCATGAAGCTGGCCTGATACTACCTGATTTTACAGAGAACTGGTCTAGAAGATCAACATTTGGATGTTCCCAGCTATTTCTTTTTGTGTCTTTTCATTTGCCTCTTCCTGATTTTTATACTGAATAATAAAACTGTAATCATAATAAGTTTTCTTGAGTTCTTGAGTCATTCTAGTAAATTATCAAACAAACCTTAGGGAGGTTCTTGGGAATCTCCCAGGTTTGTAGCCAGCTGACCAAGTGTAAGCAGTATCAAAGTGATGGTGGTCTTGTTGGGGGCCATGCCTTTAAATCTATGAAAGCTGCTGCTAATTGTAGGTAACTATTAGGTTGTTGGGAAAGTCATGACATATTTTTCTATGTAAAAAATGCATCACGACTCTCTGACAACCCCATAGTTGGTGTCGGAGGAATATCCATATGTGGAGTTGATGCTTTATTTTTTGTAAGTGCCCAATAACAAAAACTGTCTGTCTGATGAATTTTTTCCCATTACCAACAGTTTTGCCTTTTTTTGAGAGAGAGAGAGATTTTTGCTATAGGGCATATTGTGCTTGCCAGAGAAACAGAGAAAGGAGAAATCACCCCCAAGGGGGAATAGCCACACCACAATCCTTCTCCACTCTCCTTTTGGGGTTTTGAACACACATGCACCTGGCATGAGTTTCAAGGCGCCAGGTTTGGGACTTAAACCACAGTTGGCCATGTGAGAGTCCAGCAATGTAACCATCTGCTGGTCTCTCCAGCAGTTTTGCTTTTGTACTATTAATACAAATGCTGGCATATTGAATGGGAAAATCTTGGTATTATGGAAATAGTTTGGCCATGTATATCCCCTTTTGTTTCGTGTTTCTAATTCAGTGCTGAATAGAAGTGGATAGAGTATAAAGTTTTGTCTTGGTCTTTAACTCAGGAAAACACTGGATATTTTATCATTAAGTATATTATTAGTTCATATCAAATATAGTTATCTTGCTATATTTGTGATTCATTTTGGAGCTGTTTCTCATGAAAATCTGTAAATTTGGCACACTTTTTTTTTTTAAGGTTTTTGTCATAGGGTGCATGCATTCACTAGAGATAGTGAATAAGAAATCACCCTTCAGGGTAGATGGTCACACTGCAATCCCTTCTCCATTCTCATCTCAGGATATTAGGCACACACACACACACATGTGCCTGGCATGATTTTTAAGCTATTGGGTTCAAGTTCAAGACCCGAACTATGGTTGTCCATCTGGAAATCCAGCACCTTAACTACAGTGCCACTTGTTGGCTCAAAATGTTAACATTTTTAAAGTATTTGGTTGTCAGAAAAATCATGATGCACTTTTGCATAGAAAAATACATTATGGCTTTTCTTTTTTTTTGGGGGGAGAGGTTTTTGCTATAGGGTGCGTGCGCTCTCCAGACAGACAGAGAGAGACAGAGAGACAGAAAGTGAGAAATCATCCCCCAGGGGGGGATGGTCACGCCGCAATCCCTTCTCCTCCATTCTCCTCTCGGGATCTTAGGCACGCACACACACGCGCCCGGCGTGAGTTTTAAGCCACCGGGTCCGGGACACGAACCGCGGTCGACTACATGGGAGTTCAGCGACATAGCCATTACGCTAACTGCTGGTTCCCTACTTCATTTTATTTTTTAAAGAATTATTTTATCTTGGAGACCAGCAGGTGGCTTGGTGGATAAGGGGCTGGACACGCCCACATGGCCGACCATGGTTCGAATACCAGACCTGGTGGCTTATTTTCTCACTTTCCCTCTCTCTCTCTGTATCTCTCTCTGTCAAATTAAAATAAATGAATGAATAAATAAAATTAAATAATTATTTTAAGAAATTTTATTTCATCTTTATTTACTTACTTTAATTTGATCATAGAGGAACAAGGAGGGGGGAAGAGTGAGAAAGCAAGCAGCCAGGTCCAGGACTTGAACCGTGATCAGCTACGTGGGAGTCCAGTACCCTTAATCACCACACCACCTGCCAGCCCCAAATTTATTTATTTTATTTATTTATTTTATAAGTTAGCTATAGGGCATTTGTGCTTACCAGAGAGAGAGAAAGAGACCAAGAAAATGAGGAAGCAAGCCACCAGGTCTGGGACTTGAACCACAGTTGGCCAGGTTGGGATCTAGCACCTCAGCTACCACACTACCTACCAGTCCCCAAGGAGCCTTTTATTGCAGAGAGATTTCCAGTCTCTTCTGGAGATAGAACCAGGATTTTCCTAGTATAAGGGACCCCATATCAATTGTAGATATGGGTAAATAGATGCTTTTCAATAAATAAGTGTAGTGTACACTGATACTTAACTTTTTAAAAAAAATTATGATCCACCGGTTTCTCTTCAGATCTCTTCAAATCTTTTTCCTGTGAAGAACAAAAAGAAAAAACTTTTCATAGTTAGATATTATACTATCATTCCACACAAATTGTGGGCATAGTTGAGAGCTGCCAAGGTTTTATGAAAGCAATTTTGATTACTCTTGAATTTATTTATTTATTTGAAAATTTTGAGTTTATTAATTCTCTCATGAAAAATCCACACAGTCACCACAGATAGACGTCACAGAATCTTTCCTCCTTCAACTTTTTGCCAGCACCGACATTGGCCTTTGTAGCCCTCCTGACTTTCTTCATTCTGTTCTCGCATTCCTTTTGCTGTTTTCATGACTCTTTTTCTTCTCATAGAGGCCATGTCTTGCAGGTCTATGTCTGGGTTGATTTTTCTTTGCATAGTCTAAAGACTCATAAATCATGCCAAAGCCAGTTGTCTTACCATAACCAAAATGGATTCTGAACCCAAACACAAAGATGACATCTGGTGTGGTCTTGCACGTCTTTGCTGATTTTTCCTGAATTTCTGCCTTAGGTACTGTTGCCTTTCTGAGGTGAAGGACGTCGATGACCATTTGTTCCTCTAACGTAGTTGGTTGGTCATGAATTTCCCATTACAGATAGTTACTTTGTCATTCACAATGCTGGTATATCCTCAAACAGCCAGGGAGGAAAAGAGCCCTTGAATTTATTTTTCCTTTTTTTTAAAATATTTATTTATTTTATTTAATTTATTCATTTATTTTAATTTGATCAGAGAGAGAGAGAGAAAGAGAGAGAAGTGAAAAAGCAAGCCACCAGATTCAGGACTCGAATCATGGTTGGCCATGTGGGAGTGTCAACCACCTCAACCACCACACTGCCTGCTGGTCCCAATTTATTTTTATTCTTGTCATCCCTTTATCTCATTAATTCAAGCAATACTTTATATTTCTGATATCTTCTCATTAGATGAAATAATGATGAGGATCAGCAGTTGGCATAATGTTTGCCGGACTCTGACATGTTGACTACGGTTCAAGTCCTGGACCTGGTAGCTTAAAATTTACACCAGACCCGTGTATGTGTGTGCCCAAGATCCTGAGAAGAGAATGGAGGAGGAGGGAGGGAGTGATTTCTCACTTATCCCTCTGTTGCTGTCTGTCTCTCCGGCGAGTGCACGCACCCTATACAAAAAAAAACCTCTAAAGGGACCAGCAGTTAGCATAACGGCTATGTCGCTGGACTCCTATGTAGTCAACTGTGGTTCGAGTCTCAGACCCGGTGGCTTAAACTCACAGCAAGCACGTCACAGCAGTCACGTGTGCATGTGTGCCCAAGATCCTGAGAGGAGAATGGAGAAGAAGGGACTGTGGCATGGCCTTCCCCGTGGAGGGTGATTTCTCCCTTTCTGTCTCTCTTTCTCTCTCTGTCTTTCTGGCGAGTGCATGTGCCCTCTAGCAAAAAACCTCTCCCAAAAAAAAGAAGAAGAAAAAGAAATAGCAATGATTTTTTTCTAAGAATTAGTTTATTTAACTTTATTTATTTATTTATTTTAATTTGACCAGTAGAGGACAGAGTTACAGAGAGCGGGAAAGTGAGAAAGTAAGCCACCAGGTCTGGGACTCAAACTGCAGTCAACCATGTGGGAGTCTAGCACCCTTAACCAATATGCCACCTGCCAGCCTCAATTTTTTTAAGAGAGATTTTTGTTACAGTGTGCCAGCTCTCCCCAGAGAGACAGAGAGAGGGAAAGACAGAAAGTGAGAAATCACCCCCTTCCCAGGGTGGATGGCCACGCCGCAATCCCTTCTCCATTCTCCTCTCGGGATTTTGGGCATGCACACACACACACTCAGCGTGAGTTTAAGCCACCAGATCCAGGATTTGAACCATGGTCAGCTACGTGGGAGTCCAGTGACATAGCTATTACACCAACTGCTAGTCCCATCACGAGTCTCTCTCTTGGCTCCCAGCTGTTACAGTTTCAGGTGATCAGCTTTCCTTGGTAGAGAGATATCTTTCCTCCCAGCTAAGCCTGTTGTGTTGGGAGTAGCAGCTCTAGTCAGGAACCGTATGCAAGTGGTCATCTCACCTCAGGTGTGCACACTGACTCACTGCATTGTTATTCTCACAACATTACTGAGTGGCTGTGATGTTTCAGTACATTCTTTTTATTATTTTTCTCTCTGTTTAACTTCAGTATAGCATAGTAAAAGCAGTCTGTTTTTATTCTTTTTTAAAAAAAAGAATTACTTTGTTTACGTTTATTTATTTATCTATTTTAATTTGACCAGAGGGGGTGGGGAGAGAGAGAGAGAGAGAAAGAGAAAGCCACCAGGTCCAAGATACCCAGCGTGAGTTTAAGCTGCTGGGTCCGGGACTCAAACCGCAGTCGACTACATGGGAGTCCAGCAACGTAGCCATTACACTGACTGCTGGTCCCAAGAAAATATTTTTAAAGAGCCAACCTAATAGCATAGCAGTTAAGTCATATGCATATGGAGCCAGGTTGCATATGGCTGACCACAGATCAAATCCTGCTTCAGGTGGCTTAAAAAAACATACCAGGGGGGTCAGCAAGTGGCATAATAGTTAAGGTGTTAGACTCCCACACTGCTGGCTATTTGATCGAGTCTTGGACCAGCGGCTTGAAACAGACTGGGCACATGTGCATTCGTTCCCAGAATCCTGAGAGGAGAATGGAAGAGAAGGGATTGCAGTGTGGCCATGCCCCATGGGGATAATTTCTCACATTCTCTCTCTCTCTCTGGCAAGCACATGTGCCATTTAGTAAAATTATACCACCTCTCCCAAAAAAAGAAAAGTAAAAAACATACCAGGTGCATGTATATGTGTCCTCAAAACCCTGATTCAATGGAGAAATAGTGTAAAAAGGATGGTGATGTGAATATGACTTATTGAGGGAGTTGCTTTCTCTCTTTGTCTCTATATCTTCTGATGTTCTCATGACCCCCTGGAATTAAAAATGAAAACTAATCAAGTTTACCAGGAAACACTTTTTTCTCCCAGGTTTCTGCCACAGGTCACATGTGCTCACCAGAGAGAAACAGGGACAGAAGGGGAAAATGAGGGAACCAGCAGTTAGCGTAATGGCTATGTCGCTGGACTCCCACGTAGTCGACCGTGGTTCGTGTCCCGGACCTGGTGGCTTAAAACTCATGCTGGGCGTGTGTGCGTGCGTGCCCAAGATCCCAAGAGGAGAATGGAGGAGAAGGGATTGTGGCGTGACCATCCCCCCTGGAGGGTGATTTCTCGCTTTCTGTCTCTATGTCTCTCTCTGTCTGTCTAGCGAGCGCGCGCCCGACAGTGAAAATCTCTCCAAAAAAAAAAAAAAAGAAGGGGAAAATGAGAAATCACCCCCACCTTCTCCATCACCACCACATTCCCCAGGAGGATGGCCACACCACAGTCCCTTCTCTATTCTCTTATCAGGATTTTGGCCATGGATGCATACATGCCTGGTGTGATTTTCAAGCCACCATATCAAAGGCTCAAACCACAGTCAGCCATGTGGGAGTCCAGCACCTTAACAACCATGCCACCTGCTGGCCCTACCAGGAAACTTTAAAAATAAGATGGCATTGGGGACTAGAAAATGGTGTAATGGTTATATTGCCGGACTCCCATGTAGTCAACTGCTATTCTAGTCCCAGACCCAGTGTCTTGAAACACTCACCAGGTACATGTGCTTGTGTGCCCAAAATCCCAAAAGGTAAATGGAGGAGAAGGGATTGTGGCATGGCCATCCCCCCAGGGGTGATTCCTAACTTTCTGTCTCTCTGTCTCTCCAGTGAGCATATGTACCCTATAGCAAAAGTCTCTCTTAAAAAAAAAAAAAAGATGGCATTGATTGTATTACTTGTATAGTTATTATTTGAAATCAAGCTCCTTCAGGAATAGTTGTTAAATGTTTCTCATTTACATAAATTGAAGGTTCTGTGGTACCCTCCTTCTATAAAATGCAAGAATTTCTGGAGTTAAGATATTTAAATCTAGGACTAGCAGTTAACATAATGGCTATGTCGCTCAGCTCCCATGTAGTTGACCTCAGTTCGAGTCCCAGACCCAGTGGCTTATACTCATGCTGGGCACGTGTGCATGTGTGCCCAAGATCCCAAGAGGAGAATGGAGGAGAAGGGATTGCAACATAGCCATCTCCCCGGGGGGTGATTTCTTGCTTTCTGTCTCTCTGTCTTTCTGGTTACTTATAGGAAAAACCTCTCCAAAAGAAAAAAAAAAAAGATAGTTAAATCTAGGGTCCAGCAGGTGGCATTTAGGTTAAGGCGCTGAACTCCCACATGGCTAAACACGGTTTGAGTCCCAGACCTGGTATCTTGCTTTCCCCTTCTCTCTCTGTCTCTCTTTGGTAAAATTAAAAATACTAAGTAAAATTGAAAATACTATTAATAAATAAAATTAAATAAATAATTCTGTTTTTAACAAGTTTTTACATTTTATTTTATTTATTCTTTCATTGATTTTAATTTGACCAGAGAGAGAAAGAGAGAGAGAGAAGGAAAGTGAGAAAGCAAGCCGCTAGGTTCAGGACTCGAACTGTGTTGGGCCATGTGGGAGTGTCCACCGCCTTAACCATCACTCCACCTGCTGGTCCCACTAAACAATTCTTTTTTAAAAAAATATTTAAGTCAGGACCAGCAGATGGTGTAATGGTTACATCACTGGAGTCCCACATGGCCAAATGTGGTTTGAGTCCCAGACCTGAAGGCTTGGAATTTATGCCAGGTATATGTGCATATGAGCCCAAAATCCCAAGAGGAGAATGGAGGAGAAGGGATTACAGCATGACCATCCTCCTGTGGGGTGGTTTCTTGCTTTCTCTCTGGCAAGTGCATACACCCTATAGTAAAACTCTCTCTTATATTTAAATCTAGCTCTCTTAGATTTAAATTTCATTATAAAAATGTGTGACTCTTCATGAAGTACACATAAAACTATGCATTCTATGAAAGTGTGATTATATTCATTATAATTAAACTTTGAGACATTTCATTCTCTTTTTAAAATAATTATGTATTTAATTTTATTTATTATTAATATTATTTAATTTGACCAGAGAAAGAAGGAAAATGAGAAAGCAAGCTGGCAGGTCTGGGACTTGAACTGCAGTTGGCTGTGTGGGAGTCCAATGCCTTAAACACCATGCCACCTGCTGGCTCCCATTTGATTCTTTCATTAACGTTTAGAGTAGACTGTGTTTGGTTTTGGTTTTGGTTTTCTAGATTTTTGTTATAGGGCGTGTGTACTCAGTGAAGAGAGGGAGAGAGAGAGAGAGCAAGACATCACCCCCCCAGAGGAGTTGACTATGCCACAATCCCTTTTCCTCCATTCTCCTCTTGGGACTTTTGGCTTAAGTTTTAAGCCACCAGGTCTGGGACTCAAACCATTGTCAGCTATGTGGGAGTCCAGTGCCTTAACCACTATACCAGCTGTTGGCCCTAGAGAAGACTATGTTTTAGTAAATGTACTCAGTTCATTGTACTCCTTTGTATACTAACAGTAAAAGACTCATTATAGCAAATGCATAAATTTGGAGATTTCTCTTGCATCTGTGTTGGATTTATATTGCATTATGTATACTTCTGGTCATGATCCTGATTCTAAGAAGTTCTATTCAAAAACATGTTAAATTCTCATCCCCTTGCTGAGGATAATTAGGGAAGAAAAAAACAAAATATGTAAAATACATGTTGAAAGCATCATAGAGCTACAACCACTGAAAAAATTAGGATTCTAAGACCTGAGAGAAGACTCAGAAGTAATTCAAGTTCTTAGAGCTGTTTTTCCCTTATGGGTATGTGTTCAATTTGCAGAAAAGGCAGCTGAGAAGCTAAGCAGAGATGTTGATAGACTCACAGGGCCCACAAAGAAGGGTAAACCTTTGGATTGAAATGATGTAGGTCATATAGAACCTCAGATTGTTGTTGCAGTTTTTCATGTAGAAAAAAGCAACTAGAAATAAAGTGAGGTAAGGCTATATGACAGAAAATTAAGAGACAAAAAGACAACAGTAGAAGTGACCCTCAAGTGTTAGGTTATAATAAGGTTATCAACACTGTTTTGTTGTTGTTGTTGCTGTTGTTTTTAGGTTTTGCCATAGAGAGAAATCTCTCTCTAGAAAAAAGACTTAAGTCCCTTCTCCATTCTTTCCTTGGGATTTTGGGCACACACACTCATGCCCATCATGATTTTCAAGCCACTGGGTCCAGGGCTTAGGGCCTAGGGTTCAAACCATATCAACCATGTGGGAATCAAGTGCCTTAGCCACAACATCACCTGCTGGACCCTCAACACAGATTTTTAGAGACATTACATTTTAACTGAAGAGTTGACATAGCTGAAGAAAGTATAAATGAACTGGAAGGGATATCAGAGATTATTATCTAAACTTAATTATAGAGAGCCAAAGGGTGGAAACCCGGAAAAGAATGTAAGGGACCTATGACACTTGATTAAAAGGATATGTAACCAATATTCCAGAAAGAGCAGATGATACATAGGGCAATGACTGCTAATTTTCTGAATGGAACAAAAACATATAACCTACAGATTCAAGAACCTTTATAAATTCTAATCAGTAAACCCCTAAGAAACTTAGAAGACTATGCAGAAATCATAATCAGGCCAGGCAGTGGCACAACAGTAACACAACTATACCCATATGGGAAAGGTCATGGATTCATGTTCCAGGACTTTCCTGTGCATGCTAGACATGCAGGCATGGTACCCTGATTCAAGCTGGCTGACACTAGCTATATCATGATGTAAAGACCTCATTAGTGTGTCTTCTCACACACAAAGAAAAAAAAAAGGAATAATGTTAACAAAATCATTGTTAATGATTAGAAAGAGAACTGGCTCTGTGGCACAGCAGTAGTGCACTGCATAAGAGAATCCAGATCTGGGACCAGCAGTTGGTGTAATGGCTATGTCGCTGGACTCCCATGTAGTTGACCACAGTTCGAGCCCTGATCAGAGATTATTATCTAAACTTAATTATAGAGAGCCAAAGGGTGGAAACCCGGAAAAGAATGTAAGGGACCTATGACACTTGATTAAAAGGATATGTAACCAATATTCCAGAAAGAGCAGATGATACATAGGGCAATGACTGCTAATTTTCTGAATGGAACAAAAACATATAACCTACAGATTCAAGAACCTTTATAAATTCTAATCAGTAAACCCCTAAGAAACTTAGAAGACTATGCAGAAATCATAATCAGGCCAGGCAGTGGCACAACAGTAACACAACTATACCCATATGGGAAAGGTCATGGATTCATGTTCCAGGACTTTCCTGTGCATGCTAGACATGCAGGCATGGTACCCTGATTCAAGCTGGCTGACACTAGCTATATCATGATGTAAAGACCTCATTAGTGTGTCTTCTCACACACAAAGAAAAAAAAAAGGAATAATGTTAACAAAATCATTGTTAATGATTAGAAAGAGAACTGGCTCTGTGGCACAGCAGTAGTGCACTGCATAAGAGAATCCAGATCTGGGACCAGCAGTTGGTGTAATGGCTATGTCGCTGGACTCCCATGTAGTTGACCACAGTTCGAGTCCTGGACCTGGTAGCTTAAACTCACACTGGGTACGTGTGCCTGCGTGCCCAAGATCCCGAGAGGAGAATGAAGGAGAAGGGACTGCAGTGTGGCTATACCCCCTGGGGGGTGATTCCTCACTTTATGTGTCTCTGTCTCTCTCTGTCTTTCTGGCAAGCGCACACACTCTATAGCAAAACTCTCCAAATAAAAAAAGAGAGAATCCAGATCCCACGTGGCCCACACAGTTTGAATCCTCTACCCAGTCAATTTGAAACATGCCGGGCACTTGTGAGTACCCAAGATCCAGCAGGCTGGAGAACCGGGAAAGGGGGATCACAGCATGACCTGTAGAGAATATTCATCTTGTGCTCTCTCATATATGTGGGTGCACACTATCATGAATTTTTTTAAAATGAGGGAATGGCCTTTTGGCCTGGTGGTTAGGGAATTTGGATCTCACATAGTGAACACTCAGTTCCAATCTCAGCCCCTGTGACTTGGGAAACATACCAGGTACATATTGGGGGGGGAGGTGCTCTACATCCCAACAGGATGGAAAAATGGAAGAGAACTGTGGTATGACCATGACCCAATGAAAGATGCCTTCTCCCTTTTTTGTCTGGCAAGCACCTGTGTCCTTTGGCAAATTAAAAAGAAAAAAAAATGTAAACAACCCAAATGTTCATCAGTAGTAAAATGGATTAGTAGTATTTAGTCACACAACGAAATACTCAACAGTAGTGAAAGAATAATCTCATGCTACAAATGTTGAGTTAAAAGAAACTAAATGAAAGTACTTACTGGCCCATCCTTGTTTGCCTAATAATTAGGGGAACCGTATCCCTTCTGACCAACCACACAGTTCAAATCCTGAGTCCCACAGCTTTGGAAACATGCTGAAGATGTGTGTGCATGCCCCAAATCCCAACACAGACACTGAATGGAGAAATGAAGGAGAAGGGACTGTGGTGTGATCGTATCCAGTTCAGCGGGACTTCTCTCGGTCTCTGGCAAGCACATGGGATATTTAAAAAAAAAAGGAATAGGGACAGCCAGTGGCATAATAGTTAAGGTAGTTGGATCTCACATAGCCCACTGTCCTGCTTGAGTCCTGGACCCAGTGGCCTGAAAAATATGCCAGGCATGCCCAAGGTCTCAAGAGAAAGAGATGGAAGAGAGGGGATTGTGGTCATGACCATCCTCTGTGGCAAGTGCTTTCTCACTTTCTCCATCTTTCTCTGGTGAGTGCATATACCCTCTGGCAAAAATTAACAACAGCAGCAAAACAAAAGCAAAAAAAAAAAAAAAGTAGATACTATATGATTACATTTATATGAAATTTGAAATAAGGCAAAACTGATCTTTGGTAATAGCAGAATAAAAAGGTGGTTTATGACTAGCTAATGTAAGGATTGTACCTCTTAGATATTGGAAATTGTTTATATGTTGGACCGACAGGTGGCATGGTGGTTAAAGGCACTGGATTCCCACATGGTCAACCACAGTTTGAGTCCCAGACCTGGTGGTTTGCTTTCTTACTTTCCCTTTCTTTCTCTGTCTCTGTCTGATCAATTTTAAAAAGTAATAATAACAAATGAAATTAAATAAATAATTCTTTTAAAAAATGTCTATGTGTTTATCTAGGTGGTGGTTGTACATATATACAATAAAAAAATTAATTGGCTTCTGTACTTAAAAATTATGAACTGTGTATATTATTTCTTTTTTTTCCCCCTTGGAAAATTAGTTTATTTTTATACTTCTGTAAATATTAGCTCAATGATCATGAGAAGCAGGGAGTAATCTCAATGGTGTTTATCCGGAGGATGGTCTGTGGGGTCACAATAGTCCTTTTCTTCCTGAAGTTTTTCCTTTTCTTAAATTTCATATTGACTCTTGGGAACCAGCAGTTAGCGTAATGGCTATGTCGCTGGACTCCCACGTAGTCGACTGCGGTTCGCGTCCCGGACCCGGTGGCTTAAAACACATGCCGGGCGCGTGTGCGTGCGTGCGTGCCCAAAATCCCAAGAGGAGAATGGAGGAGAAGGGATTGCAGCGTGACCATCCCCCCCGGGGGGTGATTTCTCGCTTTCTGTCTCTCTGTCTCTATCTGGTGAGCGCACGAGCGCACGCCCCTATAGCGAAAACCTCTCAAAAAGAAAAATTTCATATTGACTCTTGGCCATGATTGTCTTTTCAATAACTGTGACTTCTACTTGAACAAGATCCTTTCCAAGAAGTGGCTTGCCAAGTAGTGTGAAGTTGTCTACCCCAACCAGTAGGACTTATGTGGTGTCTGTGTCTGTCTCTTCAACTGGGTCTGGCAAAACAATTTCTGGCCAAGGCGGTGAACTCAGGGATGTTTTAGGAACATATCCTTGTGGAAATGAAGCGCTCTGTGAGTTGAACCTTCGAGAAGCAGACCAAAGGCAGGCTGCTCCCGGCCCGAAGGTCTCAGGATTTTGCTGCTACACAGGCATCAGCCGCCCAAAGGTGACTGTCAAGGCTGAGGCAGTCACAGGCACCGCCATGTCCCTGCAGCCTCCCAAACTGTGTATAGTAAGAACAGGAAAAGCTCTGAGAAATCTCACTAGCAGATCAACATTGAAGAAACACTAAATGTTCTTTAAACAAAGGAGTTCAGATGGAGGGGAAAATGAAGAATACCCGCAAGTTAAGTTATGGATCTAGTACTTACAGAACTTTTTGGCAAATTGCCTCATTTCTAGGTCTTCATTTCCCTTGTATATATTGAGTGACTTGGAATTGGAGTAAAGGTAGTCCCCTTCTGATCCTAAAATTTATTCTAGAAATGTTACGTGTGAAATTCTAGGTAAGACTTCCAGTTTAAGCTGGAGACACTAAAACCAAAAACTATTTTAGATAAAATAAAAAGTTTTAAGTTAGGAACAACTGAATGATTGTATTGCAAACAAAGGTGCTTTATGTATGCACCAAAGCTAAAATGAAAACATAAAAACTCAGAATCAGGGCTGGTCCTTTTCTGCAGTAGTTAAGCACAGTGCATTAAGAACTGCATTCCACATGACTGATAGTGATTTGAATCCCAGCCCTGATGGCTTGAAAAACATGCTAGGTGCATGTACATGAGTGCTCTAAATCCTGATGAAATGAAAAAGGAAAAGAAAGGAATTGTAGCATGACTCCCTGCCCCCAAATGTACACTCCCTTTGACAATTAAA
>NW_006159661.1:560073-563296 GCF_000334495.1 Tupaia belangeri chinensis
TCAGCAGGTGGCACGGTGGTTACTGCCCTGGACTCCCACATGGCCAATTACAGTTCAAATCCTAGACCTGGCAGCTTGAAAATCATGCCAAACATGTTTGCATGCATTCCCAAAATCCCAAGAGGAGAGTAGAGGAGAAGGGATTGTGGTATGGCCATCCTTCCTAAGTGGTGATTTCTCACTTTCCCTCTCACTGTCTCTCACTGGTGAGCACACATGCCCCATGGCAAAAATCTTAAAAAAAAATTGAGTATCAAATTGCTGTCTTACTGTCTTGAGTGGTATAGTTGTTACCTTATTTTCTATAATTATATATAAATATGCTCTCCTTAAATATGGAGAAGTCTACAAAACTAAATTGTCATTATATGCTAGGTTTTTATTTCTCATGTTAATGGTATTGACAAAAATTTTGCTATGGTTTGCTCTTCTGCTCTTTATTAAGAGTTTGTCATACAGATAGTATGTAGAGAAAGTTCAATCCCAGAATACAACCTATGTTTATCCTGTGGATGAATGTGTGCTTTTTGTTTTCTTTGGGATGGTTGGTTAAAAATAGTTTTTGTTTTTTTAGTTTTTGCTATAGAATGCATGCGCTCACTGGAAGGACAGAGGGAGAGAGGCAAAGTGAGAAATTGCCCCTCAAGGGGTTGGACACACCACAATCCCTTCTCCTCCATTCTCCTCCGAGAGTTTTGGGTACTCACAAACACACATACCTGGGTCGTTTTTCAAGCACTGGGTCTAGGACTTGAATCACTCAGTCACACATACAGGATCTTGTCTTTGTCTCTCTCTACCTCTGTCTCTGTCCCTGTCTCTGTTTTCTCTCTCTTTTTTGAAATTTTCGCTTTTTAGAATATCACGTGGTGCGCTTGCACGCCACGCGGTTTTCCAATTTTTGGTTTTTACTGAAATTTTTTTAAATATTAATTTTTTTAGTTTTATTGAAAAGTTTTTATCTTCGTTTTTTTCTTCTCTTTTTCTGTTTCTTGTTTGTTTTCTTTGCTGTTGTTGCTTTTGTTTCTCTCTTTCTGTTTCCTTTTCTGCACACTCCTTGACGCTTGGATTGAACTTCCAAGTTTGGGAAGAAACCGACCATCAACCAGATGACTAGAAATCGCTGCAGGACCACAAGAAATATGGGAAAGCAGGAAAATACCTCTCCTCCAAGGGAAAAGGATAAGTTCTCTTCATCCACACACAGTTCAATGGAAATCATGGAAATGTCTGATAAAGAATTCAGAACATTCATAATGGCAAAGCTAACAGAGATGGAAGAGAAGAGAGACAAGGAACTGCTGAAGAGGAAGGAGAAAGGAGTTGAAGAGTTCCAGGAGGTGAGGAAATTCATGCAAAAGATCTTAAAGAGGAATTTCACACTTTACAAAAGAATCAGATGGAACTGTTAGAGATGAAGGCTATAATACAGGAAATCAAAATCTCCCTTGAAAGTATTAAAAGCAGACTAGATCATACAGAAAATAGAATCTCTAATGTAGAAGAGAAAATGGTTGGCCTAGAAAAATCCACCGCGAAGACTGAGAAAATGGCCCAAAAATTTGAGAATAATATGCGAGAAGTACTAGATACCATCAAACGTCCAAACATCCGGATAATAGGCATCCCAGAAGGTGAAGAGACTCATAAGGGCATTGATAATCTATTCCATGAAATCTTACAAGAAAATTTTCCAAACCTGGAGAGGCACTCAAAGATTCAGTCCCAAGAAATACAGAGGACCCCAAATAGAATCAACCCAAGAAGATCTTCTCCAAGACACATTATAGCCAGATTGACCAAAACCACAGACAAAGACAAGATACTAAGACTGGCAAGAGAAAAAAGGCAAGTTACCTACAAAGGGTATCCCATCAGACTAACGGCAGACCTCTCATCGGAAACAATGAGAGCGAGGAGAGAATGGGAAAATGTATTCAAAGTATTAAGGGAAAAGCAATTTCAACCGAGAATTCTGTACCCAGCAAGGTTATCGTTCATTTGGGAAGAAAAGACACGAACTTTCCCAGATAAACAAAACCTGAAAGAATTTACCAGCACCAGACCGGATCTCCAAGAAGTTCTTAAGGGAGTGCTATGTCAGTAAAATTAAATGCAGACACACAGAAATAAGAGTTCAGAAACTAAGAAAATGGGCAACTTAATTGTAGGGCCAAAAGCTGGAGTTGAGTATTACATCCCAGATTTCAATCTGGAACATCGAACCTCAACAGATACAGAAGAAAGATTAAGTACATGAGACTGAACTGATGAAACAGTATTCTACGACTTGACTAAAATATTGCTGCTTTTCTTCTAAGCTTTGTTGTCTGGTTTTAAGGACTTTTGTCCTGTCTTCAGCTATCAATAGATTCATGTTCCGACTATTTGAACAGAATACTAACCTGTTTCTAGGCTTTAAGTTTCAAAGAAATATCCTTACCAGTTCAAAACTGCTTTTCTTGAAACCATCGGCTGATCTTGCTATTGAAAGTAGTTAGATTACTTATGATATTGTGTGACCAACGAAATGTTGGGGGAAAAGGGATTGAAGACAACTGTAGACAGCAGAGATAGTGTAATAAGAGAGTGGAATTTTATAGTATGTTCATTCTACTCACTGAGGTTTATGCCTAAAGTCAGACTTGGGATGATGTATAGGTATATATCAGCTGTGCTAGCTATTGGAAATATTTAGACTAGTTAAGTTCATTAGCAAATCAATTAAATGGGGGGAAAGGCATAGAAAGCAACCATGGATACCAGAGACAATGTGGGAAGAGGGTGGGACATGGCAGAGGGTGAGGGTTAGGGAATCAAGGATGGCAAAACAAAAAAACGAAGTATACAAGACATAAATGGAAAATTATTGGCTGATATTATGTATGTTGATGTGCTTGATTGAGCCAATATATAGTGTATTTTGGATGGAAAATTCATTTGTATGCTGTAATGATGTATAGTGAATTAATGTAAAAAATAAATAAGGAAAAAAAAAAGGCAATTAAAAAAATCATTGTAGAGATTTGAGTTAGACCAGCTGGTGATGTGGTGGGTGGTTTAGGTGGCTGAATCCCACTTAGCAGATTGTGCTGTTCAAGTTCCAGACTTGACAACTTAGGAAAAAAGAAAGATTTACATTAAAGTGTTAGAGTTATTTATTTATTTATTTATTTTGTAGAGGTTTTTGATATAGGGCGCTTGTGCTCGCCAGAAAGAAAGC
>NW_006159661.1:563311-566519 GCF_000334495.1 Tupaia belangeri chinensis
AAACACCCCCCCCCCCCCAGTGGGGATGGCCATGCCACAATCCCTTCTCCTCCATTCTCCTCTCGCGACCTTGAGCCCACAGACGCACGTGCCCGGTGTGAGTTTAAGCCACCGGGTCCGGGACGTGAACCGCGGTCAACTACATGGGAGTCCATTGACATGTCATTACGCTAACTGCTGGTCCCAAAGTGTTAGATTTAAAATTTGAAAGGAAATGTGCTAATGTGTACAATGTACTTGAAATATATAAAGAACAAATCATTGGGGCCAGCAGGTGGTATAGTAGTTAGAGCTCTAGACTACCACATGGGTGATGCCCGTTCAAGTCCTGGACCTGGCAGCTTGCTTTCTCACTGTCCCTCTCTTTCTGTATGTCTCTCTCTGGTCAAGTTAAAAATAATAATAAAATTGGGACCAGCAGTTGGTGTAATGGCTATGTCGCCGGACTCCCACATAGTCAACCACGGGTCGAGTCCCCGACCCGGTGACTTAAAACTCACGCTGGCGCGTGTGCATGTGTTGCTTGCCCAAGAGCCCGAGTGGAGAATGGAGGAGACGGGATTGCGGCGCGACCATCCCCCCTGTGGGGTGATTTCTCGCTTTCTGTCTCTCTGTCTGTCTGGCGAGCGCACGCGCTCTATAGCAAAAACCTCTCCAAAAAAAAGAAAAAGAAAAAAATAATAATAATAAAATTAAATAAATATTTTAAAAAGTGAATTGTTTAAAGGGTTGAATAAATATTGAAGGATATATAAAGGAAAAACAAAATAGTATTGAATCTACTTGGTGGATATGTGGATGTTAAGTGTAAAATTGCCTCAACTTCTCTCTATGTGCTTAACATTTTTCATACTGTTGGAAGAAAAAGCTATCATGAAAATGGATATAGTACATATGTGGCCAGCAGGTGGCATGATGGTTGAGGTGGTGGATTCCCCCGAGGCTGATTGTGGTTTCAGCCCCGGACCTGGCAGCTTGCTTTCTCTTTCTCTCTCTCCATCTCGGGTCAAATTAAAAAATGGTAATAAAAGGGAACTAGCAGTTAGCGTAATGGCTATGTCGCTGGACTCCCACGTAGTCGACTGTGGTTCGCGTCCCGAACCCGGTGGCTTAAAACTCACGCCGGGCGCGTGTGCGTGCGTGCCCAAGATCCCGAGAAGAGAATGGAGGAGAAGGGATTGTGGCGTGACCATCCCCCCTGGGAGATGATTTCTCACTTTCTGTCTCTATGTCTCTGTCTTGTCTGGTGAGCGCATGCCCCCTATAGCAAAAACCTCTCCAAAAAAAAAAAAATGGTAATAATAATAACGAAAGTAAATTTTGAAAAAGAAAATAGATATAGGACATAAACTACTAAACTGTCACATTTCTCAAGAGTTTTAGATTGTTGAGCTTTTACTGTATCTGTGTATTGCCTCTCCTTTATTTTACTCTGTAAATATATTATTACTTGCTTGGTAAGGAAGAAAAAATGACTGTTTTTTTTAATATGCCATGTGTGTGCCAGGCAATGCTTTATTTACTATATGCATCTTCTCATTTATTTCTCATAACACTGAGTTAGGTATCATTGCCCATTTATAGCTGAGAAAACCAAGACTCACCTGAAAATTCTTGCACAAACTAGTAAGCTCAAGATATATTTTGAACCTGGGACATCTGACTTGAGAGCTAATGGCTACTAAATTGCACAAATCAGGGGCCACTGTTTAGTGATGGCACATAATGGAGTATTATTCACTTAGAATACAAAGTGGATATTTACTCTGGGATTGTGCATCAAGGCTGTCTGGCCTTTATTTACCACATGTTCATACAGATTCCTCACTAGTCTGTTTTTCTGATGTGAACTTTGACTTTTTCTTATGTGTTTCATTTTTTAAGATTCTTGGATCTCCCAGTCAGTATCATTGCCCCGTAATCAGAAACAACCAGGGGTGGATTCTCTATCATCAGTGGCCTTCCTTAGTCAACAAAATTTCCAGCCATCAACCCAGCAGCAACTTACTAAAACATCTAGAGTCACGTGTGCGAACTGCAGAAAACCTTTACAGAAAGGACAGACAGCTTATCAACAAAAAGGATCAGCTCACCTTTTTTGTTCTTCCATTTGCCTTTCTTCCTTCTCTCATAAACGTACTAGAAAGACACGAAGTGTTACGCGGGAAAAGTAAGCTGTGCTTTTTAACATTTCTCTCTATAGTTGAATATAGTAGTATAAATAAACATCATGAATGTAATTGCAGACCTGAGTAAATCTTTAGGTGGAACTGTTGCATGGGTGCCTTCAAGTTTAGTGATTCTGAGTTATGCTAGAGTATGTCAGAGTGGACTGACTTACTTGTACTTACTTACTTACTGTGGACTTACTTGTCTTGTGCTTATTACTCGGGGCAGGAAAATATAATATTTAAGTGTGGAAATAAGTGGTTTCTTTATTCAATGCTACCTTTTCTCTCCTTTTCCCTGTCTTATATTTTAGTTTTGCCAATTGCTACAAGCATTGCTGAATGCCTCTAAAAATCTTTAAAATTGTGGCATAGTTCTTACATTACTTAGAAGTTCTTGGCAGTGATTCCAAAAATGGATTTTACTGTATCCAAAAATTGTGGTAGATTTCTAGGACTAATGGAGAAGAAAATGACAAATGTCAGTTAGTATACAGTATTTGATTTTCGTTAAAATGCAGTGTTCTTAAATTGTGTCTCTATCCCTTGTATTTCAGAGACACACCTACAAAGAAGGCTACTGTTGTTCCTCCTGTGGAGTCAAGCAAATCTCTCCAAGAATGTTGTAGTACATCTTGTTTGTCTCCCTCTGAAGACAACCAGAATCTTAGAAAAGAAGTTAATAAGTCAAGATGTATAATCTGTAGTAAATTAACAGAGGTCTGGATTTTCATACCTTAAGTTATTATTTAGACCAAACAGATTACTTTAAGTATAACTATATAGAAATCCTGCCAGTACCAGCAGTTGGCGTAATGGCTGGGTTGCTGGACTCCCCTGTAGTCAACCGCGGTTTGCATCCCAGTCCTGGTGGCTTAAACTCATGCCAGGCACGTGTGCATGCATGCCCAAGATCTTAAATGGAGGAGAAGGGATTGCAGCGTGACCATCCTCCTGGGGGGTGATTTCTCACTTTCTATCTCTCTGTCTCTCTGTCTGTCTGGCAAGCAGATGCGCCCTATAGCAAAAACCTCTCTAAA
>NW_006159661.1:566852-572668 GCF_000334495.1 Tupaia belangeri chinensis
TGTGTTGCTGGACTCCCATGTAGTCAACCGTGGTTTGAGTCCCAGACCCAGTGGCTTAAACTCACTCTGGGTGCATGTGCATGTGTGCCCAAGATCCCTAGAGGAGAATTAGAGGAGAAGGGATTGTGATGTAGCCATCTCCCCTGGGGGATGATTTCTTGCTTTCTTTCTCTTTGTCTCTCTCTTTCTGGTGAGCACACGCACCGTATATCAAAAACCTCTCAAAAAAAAAAAAAAAGAAAAGAAATCCTGCCATCTATATAACACACATGTTGTAGGTATGCACCATGAAGTTAAAAGGAAGAATAAAGATGTGTTAGAACTATCTTACAAATAATACCCTGTTTACATAGTATGGAAAATATACATCTGTGTCTATAGAATTGGTTGTACACATAGAAAAGCAATGGTTTTATTGTAGATTTTGTTCTTACTAGCAATGTTATATACAAATGTGGTTTCAGGACATGTAGGAAACAATAGATCTGGTACAAAAACATGTCAAACAAGTAGAGTTGAGTGTATGTTGTTCATTTAAAATTAATTAACTGATATTACAATCTTTGCAGTTGCTAGAAGAAGAAAAATCATGAATATAGGCAGTTCCCACTTTACACAGTCCTTGGCAGCTTTGATATCAGCTCGGAGCCAGTGCAAACCAAGAGCATGATTTTATCTTACTTACCACAGTTAGGACCACCTGACATATGCATATACAGACACCGACTGAATATGGACAAAATTTATTTTCTTAGCCCCTTTCCCAAATGTTCTCGAGCAATGAACTGTACTGTCTGAGTATTCCCAGTCCAGTTCTTTTAGGCAGGGCTTATCAAAACCTTAAACCAGTTAATGTCTATCATTCATAAATATCTGTAGAAGTTAATTCTGATTTTATTGCTTTTTTGATCTATGAATTTAATTTTTTCTCTTTTGTAAAAACAAAGAATAATTTTACAAAAGAAAAAACATGAAAGAAAAAGGAAGCATGCTTTTTATTTTATTTTAAAAATTATTTTATTTAACTTTATTTATTTATTTATTTATTTATTTTAATTTGACCAGACAGGGACAGAGTGAGAGTGAGAGAAGGAAAGTAGGAAAGCAAGCCGCCAGGTCCAGAACTCAAACTGTAGTTGGCCATGTGGGAGCCCAGCATCTCCAATCACCATGCCACCTGCCAGCCCCTGAAACGTTCTTTTTATTTTATTTTATCTTAATTTAATTTTTTTTCTTAGATTTTTGCCATAGGGCCCATGTGCTCACTGAAGAGAGACAGAGAGACAGTGAGATGGAAAGTGAAAAATCACTTGCCAAGAGAGATGGCCACACCACAGTCCCTTCTCTATTTTTCCCATGATTCCACAGTCCCTATGATTTGGGGCATGCACACACATGTGCCTGGTGTGAATTTCAAGCTACCAGATTTGGGACTCAAACCACGGTTGACCATGTGTGATTCTAGCGTCTTAACCATCACATCACCTGCTGGCCCCACTTTCTATTTTTTTAA
The DNA here is from genome assembly GCF_000334495.1 of Tupaia belangeri chinensis. NCBI lineage: Eukaryota > Metazoa > Chordata > Mammalia > Scandentia > Tupaiidae > Tupaia > Tupaia belangeri. The sequence goes on from NW_006159661.1 coordinate 568,366, forward strand.
TTGTCAGAGAATACATATGCTTATCCTCATGGGGAAGAAGGGGAGGCACCCTCTCCTGTGGGGTGTGGCCACACTGCAATCACTTCTTTTCCATTTCTTTATGTTGTCAGGACTTGGGGACATACATACAAGCATAAACATGTGTTTCTCAAGCTTCTAGATCTGGGATTGGAACTCTGGTTGGCTATGTAGAGCCAGTTCTCCTAACCACTAGGCTACAGAGCTAGCCCCAAATGTACTGCTTTCTTTCTTTCTTTCTTTCTTTTTTTTTTGAGGTTTTTGCCATAGGGCACTGTAATGACCAGAGAGAGAAAGTGATAAATCACCCTCCAGTGGGCATGGCCACACTGCAGTCCCTTCTCCTCTAGTCTCCTCTTGGGATTTTGGGCATACATGCACATGTACCCAGCATGATTTTCAAGCCACTTGGTCCAGGACTCAAATGGCAGTGGACCATGTAGGAGTCTAGCGTCTTAACTACTACACTACCTGTTGGTCCCCCAAAGTGTGCTTTTTAGTCCTTTCATTTCTGAACATTTATTCCACTGAAAACGTATTAGTTACTCTTTGTTTCTGTTGTAGAAACCAGTTATCTTATTATCTAAATCTGGTTCATTTCTATTTGTTAATAAGTTCTGACTTTTCTTTTAGATTCGCCATGAAGTCAGCATTAATAATATAACACATAAACTCTGCAGTAACCATTGCTTCAATGAGTACAGGTTGGCTAATGGTCTAATAATGAACTGTTGTGAACAATGTGGAAAGTACCTGCCCTGTAAAAGTCCTGGAAGCAGCATCCTGGTAATTGGAGGTCAGCAGAAGAGATTTTGCTGCCAAAATTGTATTAATGAATATAAACAGGTAATTATTATTATTATTATTATTATTATTATTATTATTATTGTTATTTTTAGAGAGAGAGTTTTTTCATCTAGAGGGCACTTTTGCTCACCAGAGACACAGAGAGACAAGGAGAGAGAAAGCAAGAAATCATCTGTCAGGAAGGTGGCCACACAGAAATCCCTTCTCTGTTCTCATGGAATTTTGGACACGCACACATGGGCAACCAGTGTGAACTTCAGGCTGCCGAATCTAGGACTCAGACCTCAATCAGCCATGTCAGAAACCAGCACCACAACCACTATGCCACCTACCAGCCCTGGTCGGTAATTATTTTTAAAGAGCTTTGAATGATCAATTCCATAATACTCCACCTTCTTCATTTATGTTAACCAGATTTTTCTGAGCATCTCAATTTCATTTTGTCTTTGAGCTGTTCCACCTCAATTAAGTATTGAAATCTGTTGATTATTGTAAGTTAGCTTATTTAAAATGTTTACACTCTGCAGAAATTACAAGAGTAATTTTTCTTCTGTACCATTTTGCATTTGCACTAACAACTGATAGTTCAGTTATTCCACATTATTGCCAAAATTTAGTGGTGATTGTTCCAATTAAAGCCATTCTAGGTGTTGTGGTGGCTAAGACTCTAGGCTCCCACGTGGCCAATCGCAGTTCAAGCCCCAAACCTGGCAACTTGCTTTCGCATGTTCCATCTCTCATTCTCTCTTTCTCTCTCTGGTCAAATTAAATAAATAATTTTTTTTTGGGGGGGAAGCCATTCTAGGGACAGCCCCCTTGCATAGTAGTTAAGGCAGCTGGCTCCCACATGCCCAACTGTGCAGTTCACTTCAGACCCAGGGGCCTGAAAAACACAGGGCCACGTAATCATGCACTCTCAAAATCCCAAAAGAGAGAGATGAAGGAGAAGGGATTATGGCCTAACTATTCACCTTGGGGGTACATTTTGAACCCCCTACTCCACTCCTACTCCTGTCTCTTGGACAAGTACACATGGCCTCTGGCAAAATTTAAAAAGCCATTCTATTTGGGTATGAAATTATGATCTCACATGATTTTCATTTTCATTTTCCTGGTAACTAATATTCCTTTCTCACCACTCATATCTTCTTAGGTTTGGTTTATTCAAGCCTTTGGCCTATGTCTTTTACTGTGTTGTCTTTTTATTATTGAGTTACAGTAATTCTTTTTTTTTTTTTTTTGAGAGATTTTCACTGTAGGGCGCGTGTGCTCGCCAGACAGACAGAGAGAGACATAGAGACAGAAAGCGAGAAATCACCCCCCAGGGGGGATGGTCACGCCGCAATCCCTTCTCCTCCATTCTCCTCTCGGGATCTTGGGCACGCACGCACACGCGCCCGGCGTGAGTTTTAAGCCACCGGGTTCGGGACACGAACCGCGGTCAACTACGTGGGAGTCCAGCGACATAGCCATTACGCTAACTGCTGGTTCCCAGTAATTCTTTATGTATTATGGATACATGTCATTTATAAAATGAATGCATTTTGGAGATTTTTCTTTTAGACTGATTTGTCTGTTTTCTTTCTTTTTTTGGTCACCAAGAGGTCATGTACACTCACCAGAGAGAGAGGAGAGAGAGAAAGCACTCCCTCTCCAGTGGGCCTTGGTCACACTATAAACTCTTTTCAATTCTGTCAGGATTTGGGGCACCAGGCCTGGAATGTTTTGTTTTTGTTTTTGTTTTTTTTTGTTTTGTTTTGTTTTGTTGAGAGATTTTTGCTATAGGGCACGTGCACTCGCCAGACAGACAGAGAGAGACATAGAGACAGAAAGTGAGAAATCACCCCCCAGGGAAGATGGTCACACCGCAATCCCTTCTCCTCCATTCTCCTCCCGGGATCTTGGGCATGCACGCACATGGGCCCGGCGTGAGTTTTAAGCCACCGGGTCCAGGACGCGAACCGCGGTCGACTACGTGGGAGTCCAGCGACATAGCCTTTACACTAACTGCTGGTTCCCAGGCCTGGTGTGTTTTTCAAGTCACTGGGGCTGGGATTCAAATTGCAGTCAGTCGCGTAGGTCTGATTCCTTAAGTCCCTAGGTTATGTGTCCTGCCCTATATTCATTTTCTTAATATTGTTTTTAGAAAAACACAAGGTTTTAATTTTGTTAAAGTCCAGTTTATTATTTGTTGCTTTTCTGATTAATACTTTTTTATGTCATGTTTAAAGAATCTTTGCCTAACAAAAAAAGATATTTTTCTGCATTTTCTTCTGGAAGCTTTTAGTTTAGCTTTAATTTTTAGGTTTATGATCCAACTCAAATTAATTTTGTATATGGTTTGAGGTATGTGGTAAGAAATTATTGACTGCTTTTTTTTTTTTTTTTCTGTAAGTCACTGCACTTGCCAGAGAGAGAGAGAAAGGGGGAAAGTGCAAAGTCATCCTTTCCCAAGGGTAATAGCAATGCCACAATACCTTCTCCATTCTCCTTTTGGGACTTTTGGGCATGCACATACATGTACCTGGTTTGTTTTTCAAGCTGCCAGCTCTGGGACTCAAACTGCTCTTTTGGCCACGTGGGATCCAGCCATTTAAGGTCCACACCACCTGCTGATTTTGATGAGTAAAAAGTTACAGTAATGGGACCAGCAATTAGCGTAATGGCTATGTCGCTGAACTCCCATGTAGTCAACCTTGGTTCGAATCCTGGACCCAGTGGTTTAAACTCACGCCGGGTGCGTGTGCGTGCATGCCCAAGATCCCGAGAGGAGAAGGGATTGTGGCGTGGCCATCCCCCCTGTAACTTCTCGCTTTCTGTCTCTCTGTCTTTCTGGCGAGCACACATGCCCTAATGGCAAAAACCTCTAGAAAAAAAATTTAAAAAAAGTTACAGTAATAAAGGCAGTGTGGTATTAACATACAGACAGATCAGTGGACTAGAAGATGGTCCAAAAATACTTATATATGTGTATATATTTTTTTCTAGTTGATTTTAGAAAATACCCAATCATTTTGATAGGAAAGGCAAGATTTTGTTTATTTATTTGTTTTCTGGATTTTTGCCATAGGGCACATGTGCTCACTGGAGAGAGACAGAGAGAAAATGAGAAATTACCTTCTCCCCCCTAGGGGAGATGGCCGTGTTGCAATCCCTTTTCCATTCTCTCAGATTTTGGACATGTAGGCACATGTGCCCAGCATTTTTCTCAAGCCACTGGACCTGGACTCAAACCATAGACTTGGGGAACCAGCAGTTAGCGTAATGGCTATGTTGCTGGACTCCCACGTAGTTGACCGCAGTTCGCGTCCCGGACCTGGTGGCTTAAAATTCACGCCGGGTGTGTGTGCGTGCATGCCCAAGATCTCGAGAGGAGAATGGAGAAGAGGGGATTGCGGCATGACCATCTCCCCTGGGGGGTGATTTCTTGCTTTCTGTCTCTCTGTCTCTGTCTGTCTGGCGAGTGCACACACCCTAT
>NW_006159661.1:572681-583635 GCF_000334495.1 Tupaia belangeri chinensis
AAAAAAAAAAAAAAAAAAAACATGGACTTGGTCATACAGGGTCCAACTCCTTAACTGCCATGCCACCTGCAGGCCCAAAAAGCATTGTTTTGTTTTTGTTTTTGTTTTTTTGAGAGCTGTTCGCTATAGGGCACTCACACAGAAGTGCCTGGCATGAGTTTCAAACTGCCACGTCTGGGACTCAAACCACAGTCAACCATGTGGTGGAAGTCCAGCACCTTAACCACTATGCCATCTGCTGGCCCTGCCCTGCTTATTTTTAAACTACTAGATCCAAGACTCAAATCATGCAGTCAGCCATGGAAGACCAGCCACCTCAACTACCATACCATTGGCTGGTCTCACATATATTTTATTGTGATATATATATATATATTTTTTGAGAGGTGTTTCCTATAGGACGCATACGCTCACCAGAAAGACAGAAGGAGAAAAAGAGATAGAAAGCAAGAAATCACCCCCCCAGGGGGGATGGCCATGCCGCAATCCCTTCTCCTTCATTCTCCTCTCTGTATATTGGGCACACACACACATGCGCCCGGCAAGTTTAAGCCACCAGGTCTGGCACTCGAACCATGGTCGACTACATGGGAGTCCAATGACATAGCCATTACGCCAACTGCTGGTCCTGCCTCCATGTTTCTTAACTTGAATCTCCTCATTGTTTTATGCTAAAAATAGTGCTTCTCTCTCTCTCTTTTTTAAATCATTATTTAATTTTATTTATCACTATTCTTCAATTTGATACAGGGCATGTGTATTTGCCAGAGAGAGACAGAGAGACAGAGAGAGAATAAAAGCAAGTCACCAGGTCTGGGTCTTAAACTGCTGTCAGCCAGGAACCAGCAGTTAGCATAACGGCTATGTCGCTGAACTCCCATGTAGTCAACCGCAGTTTGAGTCCCATACCCGGTGGCTTAAACTCAAGCTGGGCACATGTGCATGCGTGCCCAAGATCCGGAGAGGAGAATGGAGGAGAAGGGATTGTGGCATGGCCATCCCCCTAGGGAGGCGATTTCTCGCTTTCTGTCTCTCTGTCTGTCTCTGTCTTTCTGGCTGAGCACACACGCCCTATAGCAAAAACCTCACCAAAAATAATAATAATAATAAAATAAAATAGTAATCATGTACTATTTTTTCTTCTTTTTTTATTTTTTTTTTCCTAGAGAGTACATGTGATTGCCAGAGAGAAGGAGGGAAGGAGGGAGAGAGATGAAGCAAGTCCTTCATGGGAAGGGAGTCACACCACAATTGTTTTTTCTTTATTCCTCTCTCCCATTCCTCTCTTGGGAATATACTTATGTATGCCTTGTGTGATCTTCAAGCCACCGTGGTCAGGATTTGAACCATTGTTGGCCATATGGGATCTGGATCCCTTAACTACTGAGCTATGGGGGCAGTCCAGTCATTTATTATTAATGATGAATGATGAATAAAATGTTAAGTATGCCTGAATTAGGCCCTTTTATACTGTATAAATATGTATATTGAAGGACTTGTTTATAGAAATTTTACCTTTAAAACTAATTACTGTTGAGGCTAGCAGGTAGCATAAGGGTTATAGCGCTGGACTCTCATGTGGTGGGAGTCCCAGTGTCTTGAAACTCATGCTGGTCGTGTGTATATGCATACCCAAAACCTTGAGAGGAAAGTGGAGAAGGATTGAATCATGACTATCCCTCCTGGGTGAGTCTCGCTTTCTATCTGTCTTTCCAATGAGTGCACATACCTTATAGCAAAAAAAAAAAAAAAAAAAAAAAAAGAATTAAATTAAATTTAAAAAACCCAAAAATTGGGACCAGCAGTTGGCATACTGGCTATGTCACTGGACTCCTATGTAGTTGGCCATGGTTCAAGTCCTGGACCTGGTGGCTTAAACTCACACAGGGCGCATGTGCTTGTGTGCCCAAGATCCCGAGAGGAGAATGGAGGAAAAAGGATTGCAGCGTGGCCATTTTCCCTGGGGGGTGATTTCTCACTTTCTGTCTCTCTGTCTTTCTGTCTTTCTGTTGAGCACACGCACACGCGGCCTATTGCAGAAACCTATCAAAAAACCCCAAAAACTAATTACTGTTTAATTTTAGTGATTTTTATTTATTTATTTTTTTTTTGTGGGGAGGAGAGGTTTTTGCTATAGGGTGCGTGTACTCATGAGAAAGACAGAGAGAGTTAGAGAGACAAAAAGCCAGAAATCAGTTCCCAGGGGTGATGGCCATGCCTCAATCCCTTCTCCTCCATTCTCCTCTCAGGATCTTGGGCAAGCACGCACATGTGCCCAGCATGAGTTTAGCCACCAGGTCCGGGACTCAAACCATAGTTGGCTACATGGGAGTCCAGTGACATAGTCATTACACCACTGCTGGTCTCAATCAATTTTAGTGACTTTTTATTTAGTTATTTATTTTTATTTATTCATTCATTTATTTTAATTTGATCAGAGGGAGACAGAAAGAGAGGGAGAGAAAATGGGAAAGCATGCCACCAGTTCCAGGACCCGAACTGTGGTCGGGAGTGTCCATCACCTTAACCACCACGCCACCTGCTGGTCCCCCAATTTTAGTGACTTTTACATTTTTTTTTATAGCAACTTTGTGGTATAATTAATATATTCTACAGTTCACCACAGTAAATTTTAGAATATTGTCATCTTGAAAAGAACCCTATATCCTTTTTTAAAAAGAATTATTTTTATTTAACATCATTTATTTATTTACTTATTTTTTAATTTGACCAGAGAGGGACAGAGTGATAGAGAGAAAGAGAGAGAGGGAAAGTGAGAAAGCAAGCTGCCAGGTCTGGGACTTGAACTGTGATCCACCATGTGGGAGTCTAGCACCCTTAACCAACACGTAACCTGTGGGCCCCTATATCCTTTTTTAAAGAATTGTTTATTTAGCGGGCTGGTAGGTAGCATGGTGGTTAAGGCACTGAACTCCCACCTGGCTGACCGATGTTTGAGTGCTGGATTTGGTGGTTTGCAGTTTGCTTTCTATTTTTGGAGAAGTTTTTGCTATAGGGCACGTGTGCTCACCAGAAAGACAAAGAGACAGAGAGACAGAAAGTGAGAAATCACCCCCTCAAAGGGAGGGCCACTTGGCAATCCCTTCTCCTCCATTCTCTTAGGATCTTGGGCACACACGCACGCACACGTATCAGTTTGCTTTCTCATTCTCCCTTTGTATCTCTCTCTCTCTCTGTCTCTGTCTCTACCTGGTCAAACTGAAGAATAACAATAAATAAGTAAAATTAAATGAAAGAAAATGGCATCACTGTCTTTAAAAAAAGAATTATTTTTAAATTTATTATTATTATTATTTTAATTTGTTATAGGGCATGCATGCTCACCATACAGAAAGAGAGTGAGAGGGAAAGTGAGAAAGCAAACCACCAGGTCTGAGACTGGAACTGTGGCCAGCCTTGTCGGGGGTTCAGAGCCCTAACCATCATACCACCTGCTGGCCCCAAACCTCATATCCATTAACAGTCAGCCCACATTTTTCTTCATCACCTCACCCACACCTTAACCCCCATAGTACTTAGCAACTGTTAATGTATCTCCTGTTGCTCTAAATTTAGATATTCTGAACATTTCACATAATTGGGTTATACACCATTATGGGTTTTTGCTACTGACTTCTTTCATGTATTACACTGTTTTCAGGGTTTATCCATGTCATAATACATAGCAGTATTCTGTCTTTTATTTGTCTTTATTTTCAGATGGTATTCCATTACATTGTTTTTTAAGAATTTTTTTTTATTTTTTAGTTTTATTTATATATTTTTAGAGGTTTTTGCTATAGGGCATGTGCACTCGCCAGACAGACAGACAGAGACAGACAGAAAGTGAGAAATCACCCCTCAGGGGGGATGACCACGCCGCAATCCCTTTTCCTCCATTCTCCTCTCAGGATCTTGGGCACGCACGCACACATGCCCGGCATGAGTTTTAAGCCACTGGGTCTGGGACGCGAACCATGGTCGACTACGTGGGAGTCCAGCAACATAGCCATTACGCTAACTGCTGGTCCCGAGAATTATTTTTTATGTAACTTAATTTATTAGTTTATTTATTTATTTTAATATGACCAGAGAGGGAGGGAGAGAGAGAATGAGAAAGCAAGCTGCGGGACCAGCAGTTAGCATAATGGCTATGTCACTGGACTCCCACATAGTCAACCATGGTTCAGGTCCTGGACCTGGTGGCTTAAAACACACTGGGCACGTGTTCGTGTGTGCCCAAGATCCCGGGAGGAGAATGAAGGAGAGAGGATTGCGGCATGGCCATCCCCCTGGGGGGAGATTTATTGCTTTCTGTCTCTCTGTCTCTCTCTGCCTGGCGAGCGTATATGCCCTATGGCAAAAACCTCTCCAAAAAAAAGAAAGAAAGCCGCTAGATCTAGGACATGAACTGCAGTTGGCCATGTGGGAGTCCAGCGCCCTTAACTACCACACCACCTGCCAGTCCCTCATTGTATTTTTATCTATTACTTCATCTGTGTTGGATATTTGAGTTGCTTTTTACTTTTGGGAATTATAAATAATGTTGATATAAACTTTCATGTATAAGGTTTTTTTCAAAGAATTATTTCATTAATATTTATCTATTTATTTTTATTTGACCAGAGAGGGACAGAGAGAGAGAGAAAGAAAGTGAGAAAGCAAGTCTCCAGGTCCGGGACTTGAACTGAGTTGGCCAAGTGGGAGTCCAGCATCCTTTACCACCATGCCATCTGCTGGCCCCTCATGTATAAATTTTTGTGTAGACATTTGCTGTAATTTCTCTTGAATATGTTTGGTGTATACCTTGGAGTGGCTCATATGGTAACTCTGTATTTAAACTTCAGAGGAACTGCCAGACGGTTTTACAAAGTAGCTGTACTATTTTGCATTCCCACCAGCACTTTAGGAAGATTTTAGTTACTCAGTGGCTTTGCCAACATTTGTCATTATCTATTTTTTTTAAAGAATCATTTTATTTTATTATATTTATATATATATAAAACCAGAGAGTATAAATTAGTATGTTATTGCCATTTTTATTTGCACTATTTTAATAGATAATGATGAACATATTTGAGTCATTTATTTATAGGGCATTTGCATATACATCTTTTTTTTTTTTCTGGAGAGGTTTTTGCTATAGGGCCCGTGCACTCAGCAGACAGAGACAGAGAGACAGAAAGCGAGAAATCATCCCTCCAAGGGGTCACACCGCAATCCCTTCTCCATTCTCCTCTCGGGATCTTGGGCATGCACACACACGCGTCCGGCGTGAGTTTTAAGCCACCAGTCCAGGACTTGAACCATGGTCAACTACATGGGAGTCCAGTGATATAGCCATTATGCTAACTGTTGGTCCCTATATATCAATTTTTTAAGTGTTAGCAATCCCGAATGAAAATAATTCATCCTATCTCTCCCCTAGATGATGGAAACAAAATCTAAAAAATTACCAGCATCAGAAAACAGAAAAAGATATGCTGTTATAGGAGAAGATGAAAGAAAATTCTGTGGATCATCAAATACATTTTTGGAAAAAATAGAAAGAATATCACAGAAAAAAGACAAGACTTTGGAGCTACATGTTTCAGCAGAATATAGGACAGATACTCCACTGTTCAAAGAGGGTGTGAATTTACCTTCTTCCATGTCAACCATTGTTGATAAATTTCAAGTGCAACTGGAAGGGAAAAAATCAGAAAACTCCATTATACCAGTTGTGCTTTCTGCAGATCCAGGGACATGGCCTCGAATTTTGAATATCAAACAGCGGGACATTCTTGTTGAAAATGATCCACCTCAAGTAAGAAATTTTAACTTTCCAAAGGACAATACAGGGAGGAAGTTTTCAGAAACTTACTATACACGAATTCTTCCAAATGGTGAAAAATCTACTAGATTTTGGTTACTTTATTCAACTTCAAAAGATTCTGTATTTTGTCTGTATTGCAAACTCTTTGGAGAAGGAAAGAATCAATTGAAAAATGAGAATGGTTGCAAAGATTGGCAGCATTTATCACACATTCTTAGTAAACATGAAGAAAGTGAAATGCACATCAACAATGGTGTTAAGTATTCAAAGTTAAAGTCTGATTTGAAAAAAAAGAAAACTGTTGAAGCCACAGAACATAGATTATATGATGAGAAAAGTGACGTTATCCTTTTGTACACATAGCTTATTTCATTTTTTATGTGACAAGGTCTTAAAATACTCAAAACATCTGTATCATAATAGTATGATTGGGTTGTAAAGCTACTATGCAGAGTAATTTGCAGCAGTTCACTAGCAATAATAGCACATAGATACTAAAGAATGTTTCATCTGAAATTAATTAGATTTAGTAGTCATTCATTAATACAGATTTTAATGAAGGCAGTTTTTAATTTTCTCTCTTGATTTTTTTTTTTTGGCTATAAGGCATATGTGATTGCTGGATAGAGACAGAAAGAGAGAGAGAAAGCTCTCCCTGGGGAGATGGCCACACTGCAATCTCCTCTCCAGTCTCTTCCTGAGATTTTGAGCACATATGTACACACACCCAGTGTGTTTCTCAAGCTGGTCACGTGAGATCCCAGCCACCTTAACCACCACACCACAGCTGGCCATCAATTCACACCTTTCGAGACTGGCATTTGAGGATTTCTGTTTGCCAGATTTGGTTAATATTCTATTCTTGTTACTTTGAAAGAGTGAAAAAATACACTTGAGTTTATCAATACCAGTTTGAATAAGTTATATATTGGGTTGTTGGAAAAGTTATTTTTGAATAGAAAAACAGGAAAATAAGTCATACTTTTCTGACTACCCAATACTTAAGTGAATAAGCATTCTCAACATTATTATTAAAGTAAAAACATTCAGAAACAGTTTAAGAACAAAATGAAATTGAAACTATAGCTGTTGTCGGGACCAGCAGATGGCGTGGTGGTTAAGGTGCTGGACATTCCCACATGGCCGACCACAGTTCAAGTCCCGAACCCGGCAGCTTGCTTTCTCACTCTTTATCTCTCTCTGGTCAAATTAAAATAAATTAATGAATAAATAAAATTAAATAAGTAATTATATTAAAACAACAACAACAACAAAAAAGAAACTATAGCTGTTGCTATTAAGCCAAATAAATAATTATGAGTTTTTTTTTTCTTTTTTTTCTTTTTTGGAGAGGTTTTTTCGCTATAGGGCGCGTGCGCTTGCCAGAAAGACAGAGAGAGACATAGAGAGAGAAAGCGAGAAATCACCCCCCAGGGGGGATGATCACGCCGCAATCCCTTCTCCTCCATTCTCCTCTCAGGATCTTGGGCACGCATGCACACACGCCTGGCGTGAGTTTTAAGCCACCAGGTCCGGGACGCGAACCACGGCCGACTACGTGGGAGTCCAGTAACATAGCCATTACGCTAACTGCTGGTTCCCGAGTTTTTTTTTTTTTTTTGAGCAAAACATTGTTCTTTTATTAGAACAAAACAGTATCATTTGTTATATAAAATAAATTAAGGTGGTTAATTTGCATTTTGTCAGTTTTTTGTTTTAATTTAATTTGTAAATGTTTTAGCTTTTATTGTTATATGAGAACTATATGCCTAAAGAATATATTCCTATTTTATGTTGATACAAATATAAGACATATTAAAATAAAAATATATTAAGTTAACCTTCAGGTATTGTATGTGTGTGAAATTTCTTTTTCCTGTTAAAGGAGACTACATGCTTGAAATGTGAAAAACCACTAATAAAAATTAAAGATCTGGGACCAGCACATGGCATAATTGTTACATTGCTTGGCTCCCACATAGTCAACCATGGTTCAAGTCCCAAATCCTGTGGCTTAAAACTCATGCTGGTGGGGCTGGCAGGTGGCGTGGTGGTTAAAGACACTGGACTCCCACATAGCCTACTGTGGTTCAAGTCCCAAATCTTGGTGGCTTGCTTTCTCTTTCTCGCTCACACTCTCACTCTGTCCCTCTCTGGTCAAATTTAAAAATTAATAAATAAATAAAGTTAAGTAAAATAATTCTTAAAAAAAAAAAAAAAGAACAAACTCATCCCAGGCATGTGTATGTGCATGTCCAAAATCCCAAGAGGAAAATGGAGTAGAAGGGTTTCCAGTATGGCCATCCCCTGTGGAGGGCTGATTTCTTGCTTTCTGTCTCTGTTTCTCTGGCAAATGTATGCACCCTATAGCAATAATCACTCTAAAAAAAAATTTAAGGATCTAAATTTTTTTAATGACCAATTAGTGTCTCCATCACTATGTATTTAATAATTCTCCATTTTATTTCTGATTTCTAATGCCAATTTTATTATATATTAAATTACTTATATTCATTTACTTATTTTAATTAAAAGGATACCATTTTCTGTATTAATTTTTTTAATTGCTAGAGAACTTACGCACTCACCAGAGAGAAAGCACACCCAGTGGGTCATGATCATTTTGTAGTCCTTTTCCTGCATTTCTGTATCCTGCCCAGCTTTGGGGTACTCATGCACACATGTCTTGCATGTATTTGAGCCACAGGGCTGAGAATAGAGCCACGTTGGCCATGTGGAATCTGGCTTCCAATGCCCATGGTTTAACCACCGTGCTCCATGACCCGCCTAAAATATTAAGTTCTTAGTTGTGCATGGGCTTGTTTCCTTTCAAGGCTTTTCATACGAAACAGAATGACATTCGAGCAATGACTACAGGAAAACATGCATTCTCTTTTTGGTCTACCGCTAAGAATACTTGCATACTCTCAGTAATATGAGCACATAAGACTATTTTTGGAATCCCCAGTAAAATCAATCTCAGTAATTTATGACCATTTTTTTTTCAGTAATTTATGACCATTTTTTTTTTTTTTTTGGAGAGATTTTCGCTATAGGGCGCGTGCGCTCGCCAGACAGACAGAGAGAGACATAGAGACAGAAAGCGAGAAATCACCCCCCAGGGGGGATGGTCACGCCGCAATCCCTTCTCCTCCATTCTCCTCTCGGGATCATGGGCACGCGCACGTACACGCGCCCGGCGTGAGTTTTAAGCCACCGGGTCCGGTACGCGAACCGCGGTCAACTACGTGGGAATCCAGCGACATAGCCATTACGCTAACTGCTGGTTCCCACCATTTTGGTTTTTGACAACTGGATTATTTAATCTTTCAGACTTGGATCTGATGTGGCTTTGGGATGTTTCCAAAAATCCAATTAACTCTCAGAGGCCTAAGAGGATTCTCTAGAGAATGTAACACAGGTATTAAATTTTTTGTAAATGATTAATGTGCTCATTATTTCATTAAAGTTTACCAGTCAATAAATGTCAGATTCGTTGTACAATTGTCTTAGACTTTTGGGTAGCTGAGTAAACTAAGGAAATTAACCAGTGGTTGCTTACTATAATTTGTTAAAAAATCAAATTTATCTATTAAAAAAATTAGATCGTCATCTTAAGTTCATTTATTTCTTCAACATACTGCACACCCAAGGTGTTGTAAACTCTACATGAGTTTTAAGAAATGAGTTAAGGGTTGGCCCCATAGTCTTGTGGTTAAGAGAGTTGAATCCCATGTAGCCAACTAGAATTTGAATTCTGGCTCTGGCAACTTGAAATGCATGCCAGGGAGTCAGCAGGTGGCATTGAGGTTAAGGCGCTGTATCCCACATGGCCGACTGCAAGATTTGAGTTCCAGACCTGATGACTTGAAAATCACACCAAGTACATGTCAGCATGTATGCACACATGCCCACAATCCTGAGAGGAGACTGGAGGAGAACAGATTGGATGTGGCCATTCCCTGTGGGGGTGATTTCTCACTTTCCCTCTCTCACTCTCTGTCTCTCTCTGGCAAGCATATGTACCCTATAACAAAAACTTTAAAAAAAAAAGAAAAAAGGCATGCCAGGTGCGCGTGCATGTGTGCCAGCAATCCCAACAGGATGGACAAATGGAGGAAAAGGGAATTACAGCATGCCTCTGCCCCACTGGGGAGGGGTGTTTCCCTCCCCCCAGCTGTTTTTTTGTCTCTCTCTGATGACGTACATGCCTTCTGGCAATTTTTTAAAAAATTAATTAAATGTTGGCGCAGCAGGTGGCATGGTGGTAAAGGCTCTGAACTCCAACGTGGCCAACTACGGCTGGAGTTCTGGACATAGTGGCTTGCTTTCTAAGGTTCCCTTCTCTCTCTCTGTCTATCTCTGGTCAAATTAAAAAAATAAATAATAATAACAAATTAAATAAATAATGCTTTTTAAAAAATGAGTAAATGTAAAAAATTCAAAGGCTATAAGTACTGTCTTGACCTATGTTCATTGTAAATATCATTCAACTTCAGTATGTTCGACATTTTTTGTAATAAAGTGTTAGAAGAAAAAATGAACTGTAAACTCAGAAAATAAAAATATAAATATGGGAGCTGGCAGGTGGTGTGGTAGTTAAGGTGCTGGACTCCCACATGACCTACCACAGTTCAAGTCTTGGGCCCAGAGTGTGTGTGTGTGTGTATATATATATATGGGTCCAGCAGGTGGTGTAATAGTTAGGGCACTGGACACCCACCTGGCCAACCATGGTTTGAGTCCCAGACCTGACAACTTGCTTTCTCACTATCCTCCTCTCTCTCTCTCTCTCTGATTCTCTCTGGTGAGTGCACGTTCCATATAGCAAATTAAAAAATAAGAATAAACAATATTAAATAATTCTTTAAAAAATATATATATGTGTGTGTGTGTGTGTGTGTATAAATATGTCTGGGCCAGCAGTTGATGCCACCATGGTTCAAGTCCTGGACCTGATGGCTTAAAAATTATACTGGGGCTGCAGGGTTTTAAGAGACATGAGTCCCCCATATGCCGCTGGCTTAATCAATAAACTACTCGTTTTTGTCATGGGGAACATATGCTTACCAGAGACAGATAGAGGGAACCAGCAGTTAGCGTAATGGCTATGTCGCTGGACTCCCACATAGTCAACCA
>NW_006159661.1:584105-584550 GCF_000334495.1 Tupaia belangeri chinensis
CTCGCTTTCTGTCTCTCTGTCTATCTGGCGAGCACACGCACCCTATAGCAAAAACCTCTCAAAAAAAAAAATAATAATAATCCCAACCACTAATTAAATATAAAAAACTAGCAAGGTGGGGCCAGCGGGTGGTGTAGTAGTTAAGTACTAGACTATCACCTAACCATGGTTCGTGTCCCAGACCTGGCAGCTTTCTTTCTCACTCTTTCTCTCTTTCTCTCTCTACTGAGTGCACATGCACTATAGCAAAAAAAAAAAAATTTTGGAGAGGTTTTTGCTATGGGGCACATGTACTCACCAGAAAGACAGAGAGAGACAGAAAGTGAGAAATCATCCCCCGGGGTGGGGAGGCCACGCCGCAATCCCCTCTCCTCCTTTCTCCTCTCGGGATCTTGGGCACGCATGCACACACACCCGGCATGAGTTTAAGCCACCGGGTCCGGGA
>NW_006159661.1:584627-601270 GCF_000334495.1 Tupaia belangeri chinensis
ATTTTTTTAATTAGGAAAGGCAATCTTTAACTTTTTGAGAAATAACATTGCCAATTAATATTGACTTATTGGTGGTGTCATCTCACAGAAGATAAGTGAAATATTTTTCATAAACCTATGGTTTTCAAAATTGCTACCTTTAAAATTATTAAATTAACCCCTTTTGCCTTCTCAATGCTGTGAGCCAGTAAGAATGTCTTATAGCTACTTTGTACACACAAGGTATAGTTTGCTTTATGGAACGTGTTAGTGCATAATTAATCAGGGTCAGATCCTCGGTGCAGCAGTATGAAAAGATGTAAACAAAGACAACATGAAGGTATAACAGTTAAGAAATGGAACAGTGCAGGCCAGCAGGTGGTGTAATGGTTAAAGTGCTAGATCTCACATGGGGAATGTGCTGTTTGAGTCCCAGACCTGGTGGCTTAGAAAACATGCTGAGCATGTGTGTGTGTGTGTGTGTGTCCCAAATCCCGAGAGAATGAAGAGGCTGTGACATGGCCATCTTCCTTGGGGGTGATTTCTCTCTTTCTCTCTGTCTCAGTGAGCCCACGTGCCCTAAGGCAAAAATCTAAAAAATAAACGAAAAAAGAAATAGAATATTGCTTCTATAATGTTATCTTACAATGTATGATCCTATTAAGG
Organism: Tupaia belangeri chinensis; assembly: GCF_000334495.1. Taxonomy (NCBI): domain Eukaryota; kingdom Metazoa; phylum Chordata; class Mammalia; order Scandentia; family Tupaiidae; genus Tupaia; species Tupaia belangeri. Next base: position 585,273 of record NW_006159661.1, read on the forward strand.
TTGAAATTAAGAATTTCTGTCCAGGGACCAGCAGTTAGCGTAATGGCTGTGTCGCTGGACTCCCATGTAGTCGACTGTGGTTTGCTTCCTGGACTAGGTGTCTTAAAACTCACACCAGGCACGTGTGCGTGCGTGCCCAAGATCCCAAGAGGAGAATGGAGGAGAAGGGATTGCACCGTGGCCATCCCTCCTGGGGGGTGATTTCTCGCTTTCTGTCTCTGTCTCTCTCTGTCTGTCTGGCAAGCGCACGTGCCCTATAGCAAAAACCTCTCCAAAAAAAAAAAAAAGAAGAAGAAGAAGAATTTCTATCTAGCCAGTGGCATGGTGATTAAGGCAGCTGGATTCCCCACATAGTCAACTATGTGGTTCAAGTCCCAGATCTGGTAGTTTATAAAACATGAGGGCACATGTGCATGCTTGGCCAAAATCCTATGAAAGAGAGAGAATTGGAGAAGAGATTGAGGTATGATCATGCCCCATGGGGAGTGCTTTCTCACTCTTTTATCTCTGTCTCTCTAGCAAGCACATATACCCTCCAGCAAATAAAAAGAAAAAAAATGCTTTACAATTTAATTAAACCTGAAAAAAATGTTTGAGCCCAGTACCCAAATCTGTTTTTAAAAAAAGTAGTTTAGGGACCAGCAGTTAGCATAATGGCTATGTTGCTGGACTCCCATGTAGTCGACCGTAGTTCGAGTCCCGGATCCACTGGCTTAAACTCACACCAGGCACATGTGCGTGCGTGCCCAAGATCCTGAGGGGAGAATGGAAGAAAAGGGATTGTGGCATGGCCATCCCCCCTGGGGGGTGATTTCTCACTTTCTGTCTCTCTGTCTCTCTCTGTCTGTCTGGTGAGCGCACGTGTCCTATAGCAAAAACCTCTCAAAAAAAAAAAAGTAGTTCAGAGAGATAGCGGTAATAATACTGAAGACTAGGGAGGGAGTTTTTGTTGTTCTTGCTTTTAAGAGGTTTTTACCTTAGGGTGCTTGTGCTCGCTGGAGAGAAAGAGAGACGAGACAGAGATAGTGAAAGGGAAAGTGAGAAATCACCGTCAGGACCAGCAGTTGGCATAATGGCTATGTCGCTGGACTCCCATGTAGTTGACCGTGGTTCAAGTCCTGGACCCAGTCACTTAAACTCATGCTGGGCATATGTACATGCATGCCCAAGATCCCAGGAGGAGAAGGGAGGAGAAGCGAGTGATGGCCATGCCACAATCCCTCTTCCATTCTCCTCCTGGGATCTTGGGCATATACGCACATGTGCCTGGTGTGATTTTCAAGCCACTGGGTCTAGAAAACTTGAACCTTGTTTGACCATATGAGAATTCAGTGACACAACTGCTTCACCATCTGTTGGCCTGGGAAGATTTTCAAAAGTTTTTTGTTGAAAGTTTTTTTTAGATATCAGTGATTTTGTTTTTTTGGGTTTTTTGTCGGGGGAGAAGTTTTTGCTATAGGGTGTGTGCACTCGCCAGAAAGACAGAAAGTGAGAAAGCAAGCTGCCAGGTCTGGGACTCGAACCACAGTCGGCCATGTTGGAGTCCAGCACCCTTAATCACCATGCCACGTGCCAGCCCCAGATTTGTTTTTTTTTGTTTGTTTGATTTTTTAAAGATAGCAATGATTTTAAAATGTAGGGAATATGTGATTATGAACTAATGTCCTGGAAGTCACAGTAAGAGTGAAGAACAAATTAATCTATTTTGCTTCTAAAGGTAAATAAGGGAAACCGAAAACATGGGAAATGGAACTAACATTTCACTCTTTTTGGGGTAAAAGATTTTTATGGTATATGCTTACAAATTAATAAAATTGTCAACTTATAGGCAAAATTGATCAAGACATTAAAAAAAGAAAGAAAGAAAGAGGGACCAGCAGGTGGCATAGTGGTTACAGCACTGGACTCATACATGGCTGACCTGATTCAAGTCCCAGACCTGGCAGCTTGAAACTCACAATGGGTGCATGTGCATACGTGCCCCAAATCCCAAGAAGAGAATGGAAGAGAGGGATGGCCTCCTCCCTGGGGGCTGACTTCTCACATTCTCTGTCTCTTTCTCGCTGGTAAGCACATGCACTCTATAGCAAAAAACTCTCAAAACAAACAAACAAACAAAAAGAATGTCAGGAATCGCTAGAGAGCCTCTGCACATCTAAAACATGAGAATGTATTATGAACAAATTAGATCAAGATTTGACAAATTTGATGTAATAGACAAACTGAAGAGCAAACTTATCAAATCTAACCCAAGAAATATAAAATCTGAATAGGCCTGTCTCTTTTGAAGAAATTAGACTTTGAAATTACAAGCCTTTTTAAGAAGAAAACTGCAGGGGCCAGCAGATGGTGTAGTGGTAAGATACTGAACTCCCATGTGGTCAACCACGGTTTGAGTCCTAGACCTGGCAGCTTAAATCTCACTCTGGGCACCTGTACATGCATGCTTCAAGTCCCAAGAGAATAATAGGGGAGAAGGGATTGCTGCATGGCAGTCCCCCCCTTGGGGGCGATTTCCTGCTTTCTGTCTCTGTCTCTCCAGCAAGCTCATGCACCCTGTAGCAAAAATCTCTCACAATACATACATACATAAATAGAAGAAGAAGAAGGAGGAGGAGGAGGAGGAGGAGGAGAAGGAGGAGAAGGAGGAGAAGAAGAAGAAGAAGAAGAAGAAGAAGGAGAAGACTACAGTTTCAGGTTTTTTCTCTGTTGAAATCTTCCAAATACATAAGGAAGAAATACCAATCTTTTTTTGGAGAAGTTTTTGCTATAGGGCATGTGCGCTTGCCAGAAAGAGAGAAGGACCAGCAGTTATCGTAATGGCTATGTCGCTGGACTCTCATGTAGTCGACTATGGTTCGAGGCCCGGATGGTTCGAGTCCTGGACTCGGTGGCTTAAACTCACACCTGGTGTATGTGCGTGTGTGCCCAAGATCCCGAGAGGAGAATGAAGGAGAAGGGGTTGCAGCATGGCCATCCCCCCAGAGGGGTGATTCTCACTTTCTGTCTCCCTATCTCAAATTTGAACCGTGGTCAACTACATGGGAATCCAGCAACATAGCCATTACTCTATCTGCTGGTTGGTCCCAAGAAATACCAATCTTATACATACAATTCCAGAGAACAGAATGAAAGGATAAAAGGACTACTTCCCAACTTAAAAAAAAACTCAAAAATATCCTAATAATAAATACAGGAATAATACATGAAAGAAAGTACAAACCAGTTTCTTGTAAGCATACTAAAATGTTAACCAACATGTCAGCAGTTGATTTTAATAATAAATGAAATGGATGATACATCATAACTAAGTAGAATTATTTCAGATATAAAAGTTTTTTTCAGGATGTTAGAAAGTGCCATGGTGGTTGAGGTGTTGAACTCCCTCATGGCCAACCACTGTTTGAGTCCCGGACCTGGTGGCTTGAAAATCACATCAAATGCATGTGTGTACATGCCCCAAGTCCCAAGGGGAGAATGGAGGACAGGGATGGAGCGTGGCCATCCTCCTGGAGGATGATTTCTCACTTTCTCTCTCTGTGTGTACATGTGGCCTATGGCAAAAACCTAAAGGAAAAAAAAAGTACAAAGTGATAAGTACCCATTTGTGATCCCAACCCATCAAGAGTATTAGCACCATTAGGAGGCTCTGTGAACGGGAGGCAGTACCTCATTTAATTCTCTATAACCTATGGCTATTCTCCAAGTATTATCTAGTTTCTTCTCTGGTCACCAAGGGGAATTGTAAAGGCTGTATGCTGGGTGAATAATATTAATTTTGGTCAATTCCTTTACTGTTTCTTCTATTTGCTTATGTCCTCCCAGTAATCAATATTGTTTTACTGCCACCATCCAATGAGGGGTGGGGAGACAAGGAGGATGTTTAGCATGCCCACATATAGCAGCCTTCACAACTCGTACCCTGTGATAGAACTCCCCAGTGTTAGTTTACAAACATAGCCCCCATAATGTCAATACTCAATATGTATTCTTTCATGGGATATATATATATATATATATATACACACACACACACACACAAATACGTTGTATGGGCATGGAAGAAGTTGCTCAATACTTATTATCAGAGTCAGCCTCCTTACCTTCATCTTATTTCCCCCATTATCTATCAATGGCAGTGTAGGGTCTCTCAAATTTATCAGAGTTTCCATAAATGAGTATGCATTCAGCTTCCATGTCAACTAAAGCTAACACTCCTTGTACATTTTTTTTAAATTTTTTTTTTTGAGAAGTTTTCGCTCTAGGGCATGTATGGTTGCCAGAAAAACAGAGAGAGAGAGAGAGACAGAAAGCGAGAAATCACCCCCTAAGGGGGAAGGCCATGCCGCAATCTCTTCTCCTCCATTCTCCTCTCAGGATCTTGAGCACGCATGCATGCACACCTGGCATGAGTTTAAGCCGCCAGGTCCGGGACTCGAACCACAGTCGACTACATGGGAATTCAGCGACATAGCCATTACGCTAATTGCTGGACCCTCCTTGTACTTTTTTAAAAAGAATTGTATTTATTTATTTATTCATTTATTTTTTATTTGGCCAGAGAGAGAGAATGAGCAAGCAAACTGCCAGGTCCAGGACTCAAACCATGATTGGCTATTTGAGAGTCCAGTGCCCTAACCACCATGCAACCTGCTGCCCCCCCTTTGTACATTTTTTGATGTCCATTGTATTGTAAGCCCTATGTGTGGCTTCTGCTCACACATCACCCGGGACTTGGTCTTTCCCCCTATGCTGCCAACCAGGTCCAACAAAGTTGGAGTGCTAGGTGGGTGTTTGGGAATACCATATTTTTCATTGTCCCAACAAGTGTTACCACACAAGACATTCCAGAGCAGAGAATAGATACACTGCTGGCCTTGCTCAGAGTTCCCGCTAAGACTCACACTGCAAGGTCTTTTCTTCACTTAGGGGCTAGGACCTCTTTTCTTTTGGCAATTGTTTCCATAGTCCCACCAACACAAGAAGAGGCTGTTTGTCTTTTTTTTTAAGTTTTTGCCACAGGGCATGTGTGCTCCTTTGGGAGAGACAGAGAGAGAGAGAAAGTAAGAAAACAGCCGGGGGAGGGGGTGGCCACACAGCATTCCCTTTTCCATTAGTTTCTCATGATTTCGGGCATGTCTGCACATGTGCTCTGTGTGATTTTCAAGCTGCCAGGTCCGGGACTGCAACCGTGGTTGGCCATGTGGGAATCCAACACCCTAACTACCATGCCACCTTCTCTCACTGTCTATTTTTAAAGAATCTACTCTGACTTTTATCAAATCTACTCACTTATGTTTGTGGGGAATCTTAGTAGGCCCATGTCTTCATACCCCCATTAGTGTTATTATTTTTTTGGATCTATTTGAGTCTTTATTTTATTTTCAAATCCCCTTCTAACTGATGAGTTCAGTCTCTCTTACTTCAGCCATCGCCTGAGAAGTGCAATGAATGCACTTACCCACCAGCAGAGCTAAAACTATCAGAGCTATCAGCGTGGATAGCAGGAGGAGGGTGCTGACTGCAGCACCCCATTTCTCATGTTGTTGTATGAAGTCCATATCATCTGGCCCTTCAAGTGCCCAACATTCACGGTTCCTAGATAAACTCCTATAGTTCTTTTATAGTATTCCAGCTAGGGAGGGTGGAGGGACGGTCACCGTCATTAGGCCACACAAAATGGCATGTTTCCATGAGTCAAGTTAACGGGGAGGAAATATTGCTGTCTAGGGAAGTACTGTGGGTGTGCTGCTACAGCAGGGAGTGACTAGTGACAGAAGTTTTCCACATTTCTTCCTCCAAAGAAGGATTTCACAGTATTTCATGTCCCCAAGTCCCATAGGCAAAAACCACCCTGAAACACTTTCACTCCCATTCTGCCTAAACTTAGCTGCTAGGTCTATTAACTTAGCCGAAGTGGATGGCCATGCCATGTTACATAGTAATTGTAGGGGTGGGAGCAGAGAGACCCCCTCTTGGTTTGGCGGGGCTGCATGGTATTCAACGTTTAGATTGCTATAGGTCTAGCCTGTGCTAGGATGAAACCATCTTCATTATCTTCTACGATCTCAGTGGAACCTTCATCTTCTGAGGAATCTAAGTCCTCAGTGGGATCTGCACACACCACCCGCACAGATTGCTCCAGTGGCAATTTTCATCTTTTTACCTTTGCAAAGCAACAGGCTAAGTCCTAGTAATTGTTCAGTTGTTTGTCCAAGCTGTGGCTGAGCAAGTGCCTATTCTCATCCTGAGTAACCTGACTGTCTTGTTACAGCTGAAGTTCTTCCTCAAGCATTGTGCTTCTGCACACATACTAATTCTTGCTGGGTTGCTAGATACAGAGCACAGAGGAGCTGCCAATTGTTCCCCTTTTCGAATTTCATGGACTCCCACATGGCCATGAACTCCCATATGCCCGACTGTGGTTCGAGTCCTGGACCTGGCAGCTTGCTTTCTCACTTTCCCTCTCTCTCTCTCTCTCTCTCACTCTGTCCCTCTCTGGTCAAATTTAAAATATCAATCAATCAGGACCAGCAGTTGGCATAATGGCTATGTCGCTGGACTCCCATGTAGTCGACAGCGGTTTGAGTCCTGGACCCGGTGGCTTAAACTCACTCTGGGTACGTGTGTGTGCGTGCCCAAGATCCCAAGAGGAGAATGGAGGAGAAGGGATTGCGGTGTGGCCATCCCTCCTGGGGGGTGATTTCTCTCTTTCTGTCTCTCTGTCTCTGCCTGTCTGGCAAGCGCATGCGCCTATAGCAAGAAAAAAAAAAGAAAAAGAATTACTCATTTAACTTTATTTATTTGTTTGTTTGTTTATTGATTGATATCTTTTTAGAGGTTCTTGCCTGCACACTCACCTGGCATGAGTTTAAGCCACCAGGCCTGGGACTTGAACTACAGTCGACTACATGGCAGTCCAACAACATAGCCATTATGACAACTACTGTTCCCAAGGACTAGTTGTGGTGGGCAGTTAGTTAGTTAGTCATGAGTGGATAGCCCTGAGAAAAGCGTAAAGGATCAAAAAGACCCAAGCAAGCGTTTTGGTCAACACCCTAATCCCCAAGTAAGCATTTTGGTCAACGCCCTAATTCCCACTAGGTCAACGCCCTAATTCCTACTAGGGCGATAAACTAATTAGGCAGTCTAATTAAAACAACCTGGCTCACATTGGGCTTACACAATTAGGTAATCAAATTCCTCATTCTTTAGCTGTGAGAAAAGTACGTAAGTACAGGAGAAAACGTGCGGATTTGAATTCAAAGGAAGGACTTAGGTAGTGTAACAGACCTCCCACTAATTAATATTCATAATGTCTAGTAATAAAAGTTACGGTTAACCAGTACCAAGCGCGAATGCCAGCTGACAATCTGCTCGCCCAAGAGCCTTTTGGGTGTACTTCCTTTCTTTCCTATTAAATCTTCTTTTCTACCTACTTCATTCGTTGTTGCGGTTTCATTTTGCACCTAGGAACAGATCTCTAATTTTAGTGATCTGGACCCAAAGAACCAAGGACTTCATAATGCAGCTCAACATTTTCCCGTTAACATAGCCTTTTAAAAGATTATTTTATTTAGCTTTATTTATTTATTTAACTTGACCAGAGAGGGACTGAGCAAGAGAGTGACAGAGAGAAAAGTAAAAAAGCAAGCCAGCAAGCAGGTCCAGGACTCGAACTTTTGGCCATGTGGGAGTCCAGCGTCCCTAACCACCTCGCCACTTGCTGGCCCCAGGACCAGCCTTTTATAGGTGTTCCTGCTCAGTTTTCCTCTTCAAATACCACTTGGAAGCAGTAGATTGTCACATATACTTATAAGTATCTGACTCTAACTTGAGGGTCCTACCACCCCCTCTTCCAGTTTGATTAATTTGCTAGGTTTGTCTACAGAATGCAGGGGAACAGATTTATTATAAGTGGACATTTTATTACCAAGTTTTTATGTTTCTTAAGAATTATTTATTGGGAACCAACAGTTAGTGTAATGGCTATGTCGCTGGATTCCCACGTAGTTGACCGCGGTTCGCATCCCGGACCCGGTGGCTTAAAACTCACGCTGGGCGCGTGTGCTTGCGTACCCAAGATCCCGAGAGGACAATGGAGGAGAAGGGATTGCGGTGTGACCATCCCCCCTGGGGAGTGATTCCTCGCTTTCGGTCTCTCTGTCTCTGTCTGTCGGGCGAGTGCACGCGCCCTATAGCGAACGCCTCTCAAAAAAAAAAAAAAACCTAGAGAAGTTTCTGAACAATGGAAAGGTGGGAGGTAGAAATCTGATTAGTGTGGTTTAAGAAGAAAATAGTCGATGAACCACCAGTGGAGATAATGTTTACAACTCTCTCTCTATATATTTATATGTGTGTGTGTGTGTGTGTGTGTATATACATATTTATATACATACATATATATATATGCACACACACATATATATATACACACACATATATACATATATTTTTTTATCAGTTTTTTTTTGTCACAGTGCACGCGCACTTGCCAGAGAGACAGAGAGAGGGAAAGTGAGAAACCACCCCTACCCTCAAAGGGAATGACCACACTGCAGTCCTTTCTCCTGCATTCTCCTCTTGGGATTTTGGGCACATGCACACATGGCATGATTTTTTTTTTTTAGAGAGAGATATTTTTGTTATAGGGTGTGTGTGCTCACCAGAGAGACAGAGAGATACAGAGAGACAGAAAGCAAGAAATCATCCCCCGGGGGGATGGTCATGCCACAATCCCTTTTCCTCTCAGGCTTTTGGGCACACATGTACATGTACTCAGTGTGAGTTTTAAGTCGCCGGGTCCGAGATTCAAACTTCAGTCAACGATGTGGGAATCCAGTGACGTAACCATTATGCCATCTGCTGGTCCCAACATGGCATGATTTTCAAGCCCTTGGGTCTGAGACTCAAACCGTGGTTGGACATATGAGAGACCAATACCTTAACCACTACTCTACCTGCTGCAGACCCTACTCTTTCACTTAAAAAAAATAGAAAAGATCCTCCCTACACCATATGTCCTTTGCCTAATAATCTCTTTTCCAAAAATAAATGAGGAGAGAAAGAGAGAGGAAGAAATGGAGAAAAAGAAAAGAAGGATGAAGGGGAAAAGAAGGGAGGGAGGAAAGAAAAAAGGGAATTATAGGGCCAGCTGGTGGCATGGTGTTAAGGTACTAGATCCCACATGAACAACTAGTGGTTCTAGTTCCAGACCCAGTGACTTGGACAACATGCCAGGCATGTGTGCATATGTACCTAAAATTACCAGAAGAGAACGGAGGTCTGTGGCAAGGTCATCCCCCAGGGGCATGATTTCTCCCTTTTCCTTTCTGTCTCTTTACTGCAAGCACAAGTGTCCTGTGGCCAAAAGAAAACTAAACAAAACAAACAAACAAAAAAGAGTGGAGGTTATTCTTGATGTTTTTAAATATATTTATACTTTTTTGTTTGATATGTAATTTAAGTATAGTATCATTCGTCCCTTTACTTCATAGTTCTACGAGTATTGACAAATACATCAAATTGTGTAGTTTGCACCACCATCAAGATATAGTTTCATCTACTCCAAATTTCTTAGGGTTCCTGTGTAGTCAACCTCTCTTTACACCCAGTTCCTGGCAATCACTTATCTATGTTCTGTGTCTGCAGTTTTTTGCCCTTTTTAGAATGTGATGTATATAATATGTAATCTTTTGAGCCTCAATGTTTCTTGTAACAGTTTAGTTTTTCTTTCTTTTTCTTCTTTTTTAAAAATTTGCCTGAGAATACTGGTTGGAAAGAGACAGAGAGGGGATCATTCCCAAACAGGGGGAATGATCACACTGCAATCCCTTCTCCTCCATTCTCCTCTTGGTATTATGGGTGTGCATGCACATCTACCCAGCATGTTTTCCAAGCTGCAGGGTCCAGAACTCAAACCACACAGTGGGCCATGTGGGATTCAGTCACTTTAACCACAATGTGATTGGCAGGGTGGGGTGGGGTGGTGGTGGGGTGGGGTGGTTTCACAGATGCATGGTTGTTTATTTTATGAATGTGGCCACAATTTATCCATAAAGGAAGGATATGTGAATTGCTTCCAGATTTTATTGATTACAAATAAAACATCTGTAAATGTTTGCATACAGATTTTAGTGTGAAGACAAGTTTTCATTTGACTTTGATAAATACTTAGGAATGTGATTGCTATTGTAAAGTAAGCAGATGTTTAACTTCATGAGGAAGTGCTGAATGTTTTGCAGAGTAACAACAATTAATTTCTTTCTACCATTCAGTGAAGATTTACCAGGCGGTCAGGAGATGTACTGAACAGAGTCGATCAGTTGTGATAGACACTGTATGGCCCCAAATCTTAGATACTTGCTATCTGGATTTTTACAGAAAAGGTTTATTGCCTCTTATTGTAAGAGTTGGCCCATAGCAGTTTATGGTCTGACTATACTAATTTTATAATAAATTTCATGGAGTTCTTTTCTGAGGGCAATAATCAATAGCCCAATTATTTTATACAATTATTAAGTTAGGAAGTATAATAAAAATGTCATCTTAAAACAGTTAAAGAAAGGTGTTATTAAGTCACTGGGAATATTTATTGAATGCTACATACAAAATATCCAAGTTTCATTTACCCGTAGCCATCAATTATTGAGCTTGATATTTAAAAGGGTATGTTCCTTAAATGATTGTATTTTCACACACTGCTGCATAGGTCACAGTTTGTCTTAACAAGCACAACGAACACTCGCTGGCATTTTAGGTAGGCCGGGACCTTATGGCTCGCACTCCTACGCGCATGCGTAAAGCTGGCCAAAAGCTCGCTGGTGTCCAGAGTGCGCAGGCGCAAGGGTCCGCGCCAGTCTTCTCGGAGGGGCGGGACTTGCGTCGGCGTCTCTTCTAACTGCAGCTTGTCGCAGCGCCATCTTGGATGTGCGGCTTCGCGGGCGTGAGTCGGTGGAGGGAGGGCAGCTGGCTCGGCTCTTTCGCCGTCTTTGGACTTTCCTAATTTCATTTCCGCAGATTACATACATATATATATATATATATATACGTACATACATACATATTATATATATATATATATAGAAAGAGGCCCATCTGTACAAAGCCATCTTGTATCCCGCATCCGAGGCGAACTCCGTAAGATGATGTTAAGGGGAAACCTGAAGCAAGTGCGCATTGAGAAAAACCCGGCCCGCCTCCGCGCTCTCGAGTCCGCAGCCGGCGAGAGCGAACCCGCAGCCGCGGCGGCCATGGCGCTCGCGCTGGCCGGGGAGCAGGCGCCCGCCGCCCCCGCGCCCTCGGAGGACCACCCGGACGAAGAGGTGGGCTTCACCATCGACATCAAGAGTTTCCTCAAGCCGGGCGAGAAGACGTACACGCAGCGCTGCCGCCTGTTCGTGGGAAACCTGCCCACTGACATCACCGAGGAGGACTTCAAGAGGCTCTTCGAGCGCTACGGCGAGCCCAGCGAGGTCTTCATCAACCGGGACCGTGGCTTCGGCTTCATCCGCCTGGTGAGTCTCGGGCGGCCGGCGCGAGGGAACAAAAGAGCGGTCGGGGTGGCGGTCTCAGGACGGCGTCGTACTTTGGTTTCGAAGTCGTGGGCCGCGGGGTGCCTGGCGTGCCCGGTGCTGACAGCCGGTGCGGCTCCGCTGTGGCCGCCCGCCCGCTTCCGCTCGCTGCGTCGGACCCTGAGAGCCCGGAGCAGAAGATTCGAGCTACCGGGTCTCTCCTTGGCCTGGTAAACTGAAAGTCCGGGGGCCGGGAGAAGGGCGACGCTTTGGGGTGACGATTTTTCGAGGCAAAAAATGGTGGTGTACATGACATGAATTGGGTATGAATGAATCCAGAGCGAAGGCTTTGGTCTGACCTGAAATTTAACGTGCGTGAAGGACCCTTAGCAGACATGCTGCTAAAAGAAGTATGGGAATCGTCGTCTTGGTTTCAGCCAAACCTGCATGTATTTAACAGTAAACCACGTTACCTCGCTCCTCAGCGCTGCCAGCTCTTGACCTTAAACTCCCTAGGTGCCCAAACTCTACTCGAGCAACACTGTTCAGTCCGCAATAATGGGATGGTGGTGTCCTCTGGTATAATTATTTCCACCCCACATTCTGGATGTTTCTACATTTCTTGGGGGGAATGGATAACACTCTCGAACATTTTATGATATAGTTTATCTATTTACACCCTTTAAGCCAGTATTTTTTAAAGTTCTCACATGCAAAAATTATGTTTCCTTTATGCATATTTTTTAAAAATTTGAACAGTGACAATTTACAAGACAAAGTATCTGCATATATGAGTTTTCTTGGGTGTTTTCTGGTGAATTCATCAGTGTCAGTTACACAGCATTGTGTTCATATTTAGATGCTGGATTTTTTTCAAGCAAAATAGCTTTTTAAAAGAATTGTTTTATTTAACTATTTATTTACTTATTTATTTTAATTTGACTGGAAAAGGACAGAGGTGGGGGGTGAGAAAGCAAGCTGCCAGGTCTGGGACGCATAACTGCAGTGGGCCACGTGGGAGTCCAGCACCCTTAACCACCAGGCCACCTGCTGGCGCAAAATATCTTTTTTAGTTAGGGACATTTTTATACAAATAAGTGACTTCACTTGTCTTTGTTAGACCCTCCAATCTGATACTCATTACACTTTGCAAAAGCTTTTTGTCTTTCTTTCCTGTCTTTTCTTTCTGCAGGGTCTCCTGTCACATCTTTCTGCCTCAGCCTCTGGAGTAGTTAGGATCACTATGGAAGCTTTCTAATTGGAACTCTTGACTTTTAAAATAGGGTTCTCTCCTTGTGTGGACAATGTATAATCTTAATATGTAGAGAAGATTGTAATTAAATGATACTGTATTTTATAGGGAGAATATTTGGAATTTTAAGTGGCTTCTAAAAGAAAGGTAATTATATTTAGAAGATATTACTAATGAGATATGGAAATTTCCTGAAAATTCAATCAGTGCATTTATTTTAAAATTTTGCTGAATGAAAAAAAAAAAAAGGGACCAGCAGTTAGCATAATGGCTATGTCGCTGGACTCCCACCTAGTCAGTCGCTGTTCGAGTCCCGGACCCGGTGGCTTAAACTCACGCTGGGCGCGTGTGCGTCCATGGCCAGGACCCCGGGAGGAGGGAGGAGAAGGGATTGCGGCGTGGCCATCCCCCCGGGGTGTGTGTGTGTGTGTGATTTCTGGCTTTCTATCTCTGTCTCACTCTGTCTGGTGAGTGCACGCGCCCTATAGCAAAAACTTCTCAAAAAAAAAATTTTGCTGTATGTTGCATGCACTTGTCAAGGACAGATGAGACAGAGAGGGCAAGTGCAAAAGCATGCGCCCCCATTCCTATGGCCACAATACATTCCTTCTCCTCTATCCTCCTCTTATGGTTTTACTCTAATGCACACTTGTCCAGTGTGATTTTCTGGCCAGTCCTTGTGTGATCCAGTTGCCTTAACCTCCATACTATCTGTTGGTCCAATAAACTGTGTGTAAAAAGAAAATAAACTTTTTTTTAATATTGGATCATTGGAAAAGTCATCATATATTTTTCTTTTTTAAAAATAATTATTTATTTTTTATATTTATTCATTTATTTTAGTTTGACTGGCAAGAGACACAAGGGGAGAGAGAGAGAGAGAGAAAGTGAGAAAGCAAGCTGCCAGGTCCAGAACTTGAACTGTGGTCGGCCCTGTGGGAGAGCCCAGTGCCCTAACTACCACTCCACCTGCTGGTCCTGTCATATATTTTTGCATAGAAAAACAAATGTCATGACTTTTCTGGTGTGTGTGTGTGTGTGTGTGTGTGTGTATATATATATATATATATATGTATACATGTATATATACACACATACACATTTCCTTCTTTAAAAAAAATTTTGCTATAGGGTACTGTGCTTACTAGAGAGAGAGAGAGGGAAAGCAAGAAATCACTCCCCCCAAGGGGATGGCCATGCTGCAGTCGCTTCTCCACCTGGGATTTTGGGCGCACGTGCACGCATGCGTGCACCTGGTGTGATTTTTAAGCTATATGTTCTGGGATTTGAACTGAGGTCCGCGATGTGGGAGTCCAGCGGCATAACTACTATGCCATCTGCTGGTTCCTAAACTGTAATTTTTATATGGTTAATTTATTAAAGTATGTTCCCTGTTCAACAACTTCTGATCTCCTAGTCTAAACAGCAGGTCTCTTGATTTTTTTTTTTTTTTTGAGAGTTTTTTTTCCGCTCTTGGGCGCGTTTGCTCGCCAGATAGACAGAGAGAGACATAGAGACAGAAAGCGAGAAATCACCCCCCCCGGAAGGTGGCCACACCGCAATCCCTTCTCCTCCGTTCTCCTCTCGGGATCCTGGGCACGCACGCATACGTGCCCGGCGTGAGTTTTTTTTTTTTTTTTTTTTTTTTGAGAGGTTTTTCCGCTATAGGGCGCGTGCGCTCGCCAGACAGACAGAGAGAGACAGAGACAGAAAGCCAGAAATCCCCCCCAGGGTGGATGGTCACGCTGCAATCCCTTCTCCATTCTCCTCTCGGGATCTTGGGCACGCACGCACACGCATCTGGCGTGAGTTTTAAGCCACCGGGTCCGGGACGCGAACCGCGGTTGACTACATGGGAGTCCAGTGACATAGCCATTACGCTAACTGCTGGTTCCAACAGAAGGTCTCTTAAATATTAATAGTTTTTGTATCATGTATGCTGGCAGTCTTGACCTTATACCATCTCAAGAATTTTCTCACGTAGTCAATTAACTGGGAATTGTTAGAAATGTCTATTATGGGACCCTTACTCCATGTCTACTGAATCAGAAGATTCTGGGGCTGGGTTCTAGAAGTCTTGGGTTTTAAGCAGCCCTTTCTGTCACACTTTTCTCTGCCAGAGGACTCTAGTGTTCTCAGGAGAGAGATGGGGAATGGGGGGGAATGAAAAGTACTACTCTGTGGATCATGGCCATACCTCAGTTCCCTCTCCTCCATTTCTCCTTTTGGGATTTTGGACACATATGCCCTGTATGTTTCTTAAGCTGCTAGGTCTGGGACGTGAACCTTGGAGTTAGCCTTGTGAGAACTAGCTGCCTTAACTGCCATGTCCCAGGCATTTTTAAAATTCTCTCTTTGAAAACAGGGACCAGCAGTTAGTATAATGGCGATGTCTCTGGACTCCCATGTGGTTGACCGTGGTTTGTGTTCTGGACCCAGTGGTTTAAAACTCACGCCGGGTGCATGTGTGGGAGGGCCCAAGATCCTGAGAGCAGTATGGAGCAGAAGGGATTTCAGTGTGGTCAGCTCCCCAGGGGAGTGCTTTTTTTGTTTGGAGAGGTTTTTTGCTATAGGACGTGTGCACTCGCCAGACAGACAGAGACAGAGACACAGAAAGCAAGAAATCACCACTCAGGGAGGATGGCCACGCCACAATCCCTTCTCCTCCATTCTCCTCTTGGGATCTTGGGCACGCATGCACATGTGCCCAGCGTGAGTTTAAGCCACTGGGTCTGGAACTCAAACCGCGGTCCGAGTTGAACGGCGGTCGACGAGGGGGGAGTCCAGTGACATAGCCATTACGCTAACTGCTGGTTCCCCCATTTTTCTTTTTTTTAATGAAAGGTTTTTGCCACAGAGTGTGTGTATTCCCCAGAGAGAAACAGAGAGGAAAAGTGAGAAATCACCCCCCAGGGGGATGGCCATGTCACAGTCTGTTCTCCTCCATCTCCTCTTGGGAGTTTTGGGCATATGCACATGTGCCCAATGTGGTTTTCAAGCTTCCAGGTTGGTCAGCCACATGGGAATCCAGTACCTTTGCCACCATGCCACCTGCTGGACCCTGAACTTAGTCATTGGGAACTACTCCTCTCCTTTTCAACCCCGTGTTTTTTTTGTTGTTGTTGTTGGTTTTTTTTTTTTTTTCTTTTTTTTTTCTTTTTATTTTTTAGAGGTTTTCGCTATAGGGCACGTGCCTCGCCAGACAGACAGAGAGCGACAGAGACCGAAAAGGA
>NW_006159661.1:601476-601846 GCF_000334495.1 Tupaia belangeri chinensis
CCATGTTTCTCAAGCTGCTGTGTCCAGGACTCAAAACATGCAGTTCTTCATGTGTGGGATTTAGCTGCCTTAATTCAAGCCATTGGCTGGCCCTAGGAGAGCTCTCTTAATTATTGGGTTGCCTGGGCACTAGCAGATGGCATAATGCTTATGTCATTGGACTATGGTTCAAGTCCTTGACCTGGTGGCTTCAAACTCATGCAGGTCTCGTGTGTGTACATGCCCAAAATCCCGGGAGGAGAATGTAGGATAAAAGATTGTGGTATGACCATTGCTTTTGGGGGTGATTTCTTGCTTTCTCTTTCTGGTGAACGCACACGCCGTATAGCAAAAATTTCTCTTAAAAAAAAAAAAAATATCGTGTTGTCCA
>NW_006159661.1:607016-608913 GCF_000334495.1 Tupaia belangeri chinensis
GGGATCCTGGGCACACACGCACACGCGCCCGGCGTGAGTTTTAAGCCACCAGGTCTGGGACGTGAACCGCGGTCGACTACGTGGGAGTCCAGTGACATAGCCATTACGCTAACTGCTGGTTCCCCCATTTTTCTTTTTTTTAATGAAAGGTTTTTGCCACAGAGTGTGTGTATTCCCCAGAGAATGATGTTTTGTATTTCTATTGTGTCTGTTGTAATGTTTCCTGTTTTATTACGTATTTGATTTATCTGGTTTCTTTCTTAATTAGTCTAGCTAATGGTGTCAATCTTGTTAATCTCTTCAAAGAACCAGCTTTTGCTTTCATTTATTTTCTGTATAGTTCATTTATTTTCTATTTTATTCAAATCTTTATTATTTCTTTTCTCCTAGCTTTTTTTTTTTGAGAGGTTTTTTTTGTTTGTTTTTTGGTTTTTTTGGTTTTTTTTTTTTTTTTTTTTTTCATTTAAATTTTGAAGTCTTGCTTGCTTTTAAAATGTCAGGATAGATGTCGTGGAGAATATCCTTAGATCTGTGTGATACATACATCAAGTTGTCTTATTTCAGGAATACTCTTTATATCTGTTTTTTTTTTTTTTAATTTGCCAGAGGGTACATGTAGAGAAATGGACAAAGAAGAAGGGGAAATGTGAGAAAGCACCCTATATGGGGAGTGGTCACGCCACAGTCCCTTTTTTGCTTCTCCCTTCTTTTGCGATTTCAGAAAATTCCTGTACACATGCCGGACATGTTTCTCAAGCTGCTGTGTCCAGGACTCAAAACATGCAGTTCTTCATGTGTGGGATTTAGCTGCCTTAATTCAAGCCATTGGCTGGCCCTAGGAGAGCTCTCTTAATTATTGGGTTGCCTGGGCACTAGCAGATGGCATAATGCTTATGTCATTGGACTATGGTTCAAGTCCTTGACCTGGTGGCTTCAAACTCATGCAGGTCTCGTGTGTGTACATGCCCAAAATCCCGGGAGGAGAATGTAGGATAAAAGATTGTGGTATGACCATTGCTTTTGGGGGTGATTTCTTGCTTTCTCTTTCTGGTGAACGCACACGTATACTCTCCAGAGAGACAGAAAGCAAGAAATCACCTCCTCCCCAGGAGGATGGCCATGCTGCAGTCCCTTTCCCTCCGTTCTCCTCTTAGGAAAATTTGGGCACACATACACATGCACATGCACCCGACATGAGTTTTAAGCCACTAGGTATGGGACTCAAACCATGGTTGGCCATGTGGGAGTGTCTAGGCCTTAACCACCATGCCACCTGCTGGTCCCTATATTTTAAACTTTTTTTGAAGTTGACCAGAGGAATTTGAGAAAGCAAGCTACCAGATCCAGGACTTGAACAGTGGTCAGCCATGTGGGAGTACAACGCCTTAACCACCATACCACCTGCTGACCTGCCCTATATATATATATATATATATATATATATAATTTTTTTTTTTTAATGAGAGGTTTTTGCTATAGGGCACTGCAATCCCTTCTTCATTCTCCTCTTGGTATCTTGAGCACGCATACACATGCGCCTGGCGTGAACTTAAGCAACTAGGTCCAAGACTCCAACCGGGGTGATTTTGAAGTGATTTTGAAGCCACCAGGTCTGGGACTTGAACTGTGGTTGGGAGTCCAGTGACAGAGCCATTACACCAACTGCTGGTTTCCCCCCAATATGCTTTTAACATTAGTGAAATACCTTTTAATTCATAATAATGCTTTACTAGATGTAATCACTGTCAATCTTGTAATTTATCCACAGAAATCAAACTTAATATGCACATTATATTGTGTTAAATTTCTCATTTGTCTTTGACATCGTTTTTTTTTTCTTTTTTCTTTTTTTTTGGAGAGGTTTTTGCTATAGGGCACGTGCGCTTGCCCGGCAGAG
>NW_006159661.1:609161-617145 GCF_000334495.1 Tupaia belangeri chinensis
TTTTTGGAGAGGTTTTTGCTATAGGGTGTGTGCACTCGCCAGAAAGAGAGAGGCAGAAAGTGAGAAATCACCCCCTGGGGGGATAGCCACGCTGCAACCCCTTCTCCATTCTCCTCTTAGGATCTTGGGCACACACGCACACACGCCTGGTGTGAGTTTAAGCCACCTGGTCCGGGACTCGAACTGCAGTTGGCCACAGAGGAGTCCAGTGATGCAGCCATTATGCCAATTGCTGGTCCCTGCATTAGTTTCTCTTAAATGACCATATTTCACAGTATAGATGTACTGCAAGTAATTTAATCAATTTTTTGTCAATTGACTTGAAACTGATTTGCAGTTTGTACAGTGAATTTCCTTATATTTATTTTTAAGAAGTTTTTGCCTTGGGACACATAGGCTCACTGGAGAGAGAGAGACAGTGAGAGGGAAAGTGAGAAATCAACCCCCAGGGGATATGGCTACGCTATAGTCCTTTCTCCTTTCTCCTCCCAATATCTTGGGCATGCGTGCACACATGTGCTTGGAGTGATTTTGAAGCCACCAGGTCTGGGACTTGAACTGTGGTTGGCCATGAGGGAGTCTAGCTACATAAATGCTCTGCCATCTGCTGACCTCTCTTATATTTATTAAGTTAGGACTCTTATGAGAGGCAAACAATTTTAATTTTTGACATGGGACAAGTGTGCTCACTGGAAATAGAGGCAGAGAGGAAAAATGAGACATCACTCCCCTCCCAAGAGGAGATGGCCACGCTGCAATAATTTCTCCTCCATTTTCCTCTAGGGATTTTTGAGCATGCACTAATGCATCCGGTGTGCTTTTCAAGCAGCTGGGTCTAGCACTCCAACTACAGACTTAACTGTCACACCACCTGCCCACAAGGTGCAATTTGAAGCAGATACTAAATAGAGAAAAGCTTTTGTATTTTGGAAAGAGCCTTGAAACATAGACCCGCTGGCTCCTAGGTGAGGGTTTAAAAAAAATTTCGTCAAAGTGTGTATAAATATTAAATATGGGGATTAGCAGGTGGCATAGTGGTTAAGGCGCTGTGTTCCAACATGGTTCGAGTCCTGGATCTGGTGACTGGAGAATCATGCTGGACGTACGTGTGTTTGCAAATCACAGGAGGAGATTGGAGAAAGGATTGCGGTACTGCCATCCTCCTGGGGGTGATTTCTCACTTTTCTTCTCACTGTCTTTCTCTCTCTGTCTTTCTCTGGGGGGTGCACAGGCCCTATGGCAAAAACCCTAAAAAAAAGTTAGAAAAAAATTTTTTTCACCCAAATACACTCTAATCCCTTATTATTCGAACTTTTAAAGTCTCCTTGTGTATAGTTTATAAAGGATTAAGGGCTGACTGATAGGACCTTAATCTGAGTTATTGTGTTAATTTTTTTTTTGAGCGGTTTTGTGCTATAGGGTGCCTAGTTTCTTGCTAGTTCTCTCTCCTCTCTCCCTGGTCTATTTATTTATTTATTTATTTTTATAGAGAGATTTTTGCTGTAGGGCACATGTGCCTGCTGGAGACAGCGAGAAATCACCCCCCCTCAGGGGCATGCTGCAGTCCCTCCTCTATTCTCTTCTTGGTATTTTGGACACTCACACTTGTACATACACATGCCCAGTGTGAGTTTAAGCCCTTGGGTCGAGGTCAAGGACTCAAATTGCAGTCGGCTACTTGGCAATCCAATGGTGTAACCATTAGACCATCTGCTGGTACCTCCCTGGTCTAATTAAAACAGAATAGTAATGAGTGAAATTGTTTAAATTTTTTTAAAGTATTGTTTTATTTAACTTTATTTACTTATTTGTTTGTTTTTATTTGACCAAGAGGGACAGAATGAGAGAGAGAGAGAGAGAGAGAGAAGGTGAGAAAGCAAGCCACCAGTCCAGGACTCGAACTGCAGTTGGCCATGTGAAAGTCCAGCTCCCGTAACCACCAAACCACCTACTAGCCCCAAGTTGTAAAGGATTTTTAAATAAATAATTCTTAAAAAGAACTCTTTGGGGACCAGCAGTTAGCGTAATGGCTATGTCGCTGAACTCCCACGTAGTTGACCGTGGTTCGAGTCCCGGACCCAGTGGTTTAAACTCAGGCTGGTCGCGTGTGCATGTGTTGCCCAAGATCCCTAGAGGAGAATGGAGAAGGGATTGTGGTGTCACCATCCCTCCTGGGGGGTGATTTCTTGTTTTCAGTCTCACTGTCTCTCTCTTTCTCTGGCCAGCGCATGCGCCCTGTAGCAAAACCTCTCCTTCCCCCCCCAAAAAAAGAACAACTCTTTGATCTCATTCTGATCATTAATAATTTTAATTAATTTTAGTTTCAATTGGCTTTATAGGTACTTCAGTATACTGGAGTGGTTATTAAACAGGGCAGTTTTGTACCCCAAGGGATATCTGGAGATGTCTGGAGACATTTTTGGAGATTTTGGTTATGTCGAGTCATTTTTGGTTGTCAAAACTGGCAGATGGTTCTACTGTATCTAGTGACTAGTGCTGCAGATGAAGGTCCTTATCACCTAGTTTCTACAATTAAATTTTGCTGTATTTGTTTTTTTGACATATCTGTCTGTCTCTCTCCATTAACCTGTTCATGACTCTTAACATTCTAGAAGACCAGGGATGGCTGCTAAACATACTGCATAGGGTAGCACCTCAAAACAAGAGTTATATTGGGACCAGCAGTTGGCGTAATGGCCATGTCGCTGGGCTCCCATATGTAGTCGACCGTAGTTCGAGTCCCGGACCTGGTGGCTTAAAACTCACGCCAGGCGCGTGTGTGTGTGTGTGTGTGTGTGCATTCCCAAAATCCCTAGAGGAGAATGGAGAAGGGATTGCGGTGTGGCCATCCCCCCTGGGGGGGCGATTTCTCGCTTTCTGTCTCTCTGTCTGTCTCTGTCTGTCTGTCTGGCGAGCGCACACGCCCTATAGCAAAAACCTCGCAAAAAAAAAAAAAAAGAAATGAGTTATACTAAGGCCTATAGTATCTGTAGTGCTGAGGTTGTGAGACTCTGATTTAGAACTGTTTAAAGCTGTGGAGGGGCTAGCAGGGAGCTTAGTGGTTAAGGAGCTGGACTGCCACATGATTGACCACAGTTCAAAGCTTGGACCTGGTGGCTTAAATTTCATGTCAGGTGCATGTGCGTGTGTGCCCAAAATCCTGAGAGGAGAATGGAGAAGGATTTGATGGGTGGCCATCCCCTCTGGGGGGGTGATTTCTTGCTTTCTGTCTCTGGCAAGCACATGCACCCTATTGCAAAACTCCCCAAAGTTAAATGAATACGTAAAATCATGGAAAGCATACATTTTGAAAAAGCATTAATAACTGAAGATTCCTGGTAACATAAACATTTTATTTGGCCAAAACAGCAATAAAAATAGGATTATTGTGAGCAGCAGGTGGTGTAGTTGTTAAGATGCTGGACTCCCACTTGGCCAACTGCATTTCGAGTCCTGGATCCGATGGCTTGAAAATCACACTGTGTCTGTGTGTGTGTGTGTGTGTGTGTGTGTGTGTGTGTGTATGCATGCATGCATGCATGCCCAGAATCCTGAGAGAAAGGATTGTAGTGTGGCCATCCCTCATGGGGGGGTATTTCTCCGTTTTCCTGTCTGTCAAGCGAGCACCTGCATTCTATGGCAAAAGACCTTTTTTTAAAAAATGAGATTATTACCAACAGAAAAAACGTTTACATGATGCAATAATTGCAATTTCTATCTTCCCTGAATAAAGCCAAAATACGTAATATTAAGAATCTGACTGAATTTGAACAGGAGACATCTTGTGGAAACATTCTTCAGCTCTTCAGTTCTTAACAGACTTTATCTCCCTACCCCCCAAGCATTCTAGGAAAAATTTAGGTGGTATAGAAATGACAGTCCATGTTCTCAACCACCTAATTTTTTCTTTTTTATTGCCAGAGGGTGAGAGAGCAAGCATACCCTCCCCCAACAGGACATAGTTAACACTGCAATTCCTTTTCCACCAGTTTTCTTTCCTGTCAGAATTGTGTGCACGGACACACATTGTATCTGGTGTTTTTTTTCAAGCTGTCGGAGCTAGGATTCAAACTGCAGTCGGCTATGTAAGATCTGGCTCCCAATGCATAGTGCTACACATGCAGGTCCTTATTACCTGAATTCTACAGTTAAATTTTGATATATTTATATTTTGACATATCTGTCAGTCTCTTTCCATCAACCAGTCCAGTACCCTTAACATTCTTTCATTTTTATTATTATTTTTAAAAGAACTATTTATTTATTTAATTCCATTTCTTCTTCTTATTTTTTTGATTTGGCCAGAGAGAGAAAGGGAAAGGGAGAAAGCAAGCTGCCAGGTCTGGGACTGGAACCATGGTCAGCCATGTGGGAATACAGCGCCTTTAACCACCATGCCACTTGCTGGCCCCTAGTACCCTTAACATTCATATCAATAGCGTGTTTGTTATTAACTGGAATCTGAGATAACTATCTATCTATTTTTTAAAATTTATGTACAGCAGAAGACACAACTTTGAAGTATACAGGTTGGTGAATTTTGACCAGTTTGTATGTCTGTTTTACAGAAACCCCTATCAAAATACAGAACATTGTCATTATATGAAATTTCTTCATGTATCTTCCTCTTTTCAATTTTATATGAGAGCAGCATTTTAATTGAAAATTTGATTAATTCTTTTTTAAAAATTTGTTTTAGGGTGTTTGAGGGAGAGAGAGATGAGAAAGCACCTCCCCATAGGGGGATGGTCACATTGAAGTCTCTCCCCCTCATATCGCCTTTTGGCATTTTGGGCATGCATATACAAGCACCCATTGTGTTTTTCAAGCTATTGATTCTAGAACTTGAACTGTGTGGTTTGCATGTGGGATCCAGCTGCCTTAACTACCACTCCACTAGCTGGCCTCAAGACTTATTTCTAACATATACCTCTTAAAATTTTGTGACATCCTAGGTAAAAAGTAATAGTCCCTTTTAAGATAGTCATTAAATGTTTGCTGATACTACTTCTGTTCCCTTAAGGATATTAAACGAAATGACAGTTTTGAATATCTTAAAGAAATTTATTTGCTTTTATAGAAATAAGTTTATAAATAGGTTTTTGTTTAAGGGCAGTAGCTTCAAGCTGTTGTGAATATTTTAGGGAGTAAAATAAAGAGCTCTTGTGACTTTAAGAGTTTTTCATAAGGTAGTGTTTGTACTCTTCTTGCATACTCATATAAAGGCTCTTTCAGTTCTCCCTGGAGAGTTCCCATAACACAGTGAAAAAGACTATATACCTCTATGAAATTTTCCATTTAATTATTTATTGTGTTAATTGCTGTATTTTGTACCAATTTAGAATTTTTCAAGTAGAAGGATGTACACTTAGCAGATTTCCTACTTTAAAATAAATGCATATGTACATGTTGTATAAATGAAGAGAACTCCTACAGACCATAAATATGCTTGCTTTTATTTATTTACTTTTGTTTATAAGTAATAGAATGTGTGGGCTTGCCAGAGGTATGGAGGAAGCACCCCTCCCCCTAACAGTGTGTGGTCACACCACAATCCCTTCTCTGTTTCTTTATCCTGTTGGGATTTAGGGCACACACCTGGCGTGTTTTTCAAGTCACCAAGGCTAGAATTGTAATGTAGATGACTCCCTTAAACACTAGGCTGTGGGGCTGACCTTTTAAATAACTTAACAGGAAAGTGAGGTTGGAACTTTTTGTTTAAAATGTTTAAAATGATCTTTGAATAATTAATAAAGAGTATGCTGCAAAAACAGCATACAAAACAGCAACGCTTTTCGTCATTTCTGAAAGCTTTCCAGTTTTCCCTAGAAGCATAGATCTATTTTAAATTTTTTGTGTTTCTGTCATTAAACACTAATTTTCCTCCCCAAAGGAATCCAGAACACTGGCTGAAATTGCAAAAGCAGAGTTGGATGGCACCATTTTGAAGAGCAGACCTCTCCGAATTCGTTTTGCTACACATGGAGCAGCTCTGACAGTCAAGAATCTTTCCCCAGTTGTTTCCAATGAGCTTCTAGAACAAGCATTTTCCCAGTTTGGCCCAGTAGAAAAAGCTGTTGTTGTTGTAGATGATCGTGGTAGAGCTACAGGAAAAGGATTTGTAGAATTTGCAGCAAAACCTCCTGCACGAAAGGCTCTGGAAAGATGTGGCGATGGGGCATTCTTGCTCACCACGTAAGTTTTAAATATCTTGTCCTTCTATCCAGTTATATCCATTTCCAGTGGGTTCTTTTGGAAATCTGTCTTGCTTTACCAGTTCATACTGTCTTGATACATGTTAAGTAGGTAACCGAGTGAATACTCAGTATCCTATAAGTAAGGAAGTTTTGTATACTAATGGGAGTCGAGAGCCATGCTTTCTTCAAATTTTAGTATATCGATTCAGGAGTGTTTTGTGTTATTTACCTATTGAACAGCTAGTATATGCAAAACAAAATCTTGTTTATTTTTTAAGAGATTTTTGCTATATGGCAAATCTCTCTTGCTGGAGAGACAGAAAGCAAGAAATCACCCTCCAGAGAGGAGTAATCCCTTCTCCTCCATTCTCCTTTTAGGATTTTGGATATGGCACGCACACGTGCCTGGGATGAGTTCGGAGTCTCCTGGTCTGGTACTCAAACCATGGTTGGTTATGTGAGAGTCTAGTAATGTCACAATCACGCCATCTGCTGGTCTCCAAAGCAAAAATCTTATATACTTAATCCGTTAAAAATTTTTTTAGAGAGAGATTTTCGGTACCAACAGGTGAGATGGTGGTTGAGGGCGCTGGACTACCACATGGCTGACCATGGTTTGAGTCCCAGACCTGGAGGCTTGCTTTCTCACTTTCTCTTTCTCGCTCTCTTTCTCTCTCTGGAAATATTAGAATAATAATAATAAGTAGAGTTAAATAAAAACAAGAAAACATGGTTTTGCAGTAGGGCATGTGTGCTTGCTAGACAAAGAGAGACAGAGAGACAGAAAGCAAGAAATCATTCCCCAGGGGAGGATGACCATGCTGCAGTTTCTTCTCCATTTTCCTTTTTGGATTTTGGGTACGCACGCCTGGTGTGAGTTTTAAGCCTCTGAATTTGGGACTTGAACTGTGGTAGACTAATGAGGAAGTCCAGTGATGTAACCATTACACCATCTGCTGGTCCCTCTTTTAATACATTTTATTCAGCTTTGAGGTATAATTTACATACATTAAAAAGCATCCTATGGGGATTTTGCTGCAAACTGCACCACCAGGCTGGGCTAAGAATTTAATTTTTAAAAAAGAGCTATTTATTATAATTTTATATATTATTTACTATTTTTGAAAATTTGATGAGAGAGAGAGGGGGAAAGTGAGAAAGCAAGTCGCCAGGTCCAGGACTTGAACCATGGTTAGCCATGGTTAGCCTCAACTGCCACACCACTTGCCAGACCCAAGAATTTAATTTTTTAATACTGATATCCACATGTTCTAGCATCATTAACTGGAAAGATTAGGAGTTTTCCTTGCAAGTTTATTAAAACTCTGAAAAGAAAATTTGCTTTTTCTTTTCATTGATAAGGATGTTCCCAAACTATATTTACTTTAATTACCTTATTTATCCTAAGCTTTGAAATCATGTACCATAGGGGCCAGCAGGTCATATGGTGGTTGGGATGCTGGACTCTCCCACGTGGTTGACCGTAATTCAAGTCCTAGACCCGGTGCTTGCTCTCTCATTTCCTCTCTCTCTCTCTCTCTCTCTCTCTCTCTCTCTCTCTCTCTCTGAGTGCACATATCCTATAGCAAAATAAATAAATAAATGATAATAAAGTTAAATAATTTTTTGAAAATTCATGTAGCATAAATTGTGTAACTATTTTTTCTTTTTTTTTCAAAATTTTTTGGCTATTGCAGATTTATTTATTTAGTTAGTTTTTCTATAGGGCATGTGTGCTTGCCACAGAGAGAGAGAGAGAAAGTGAGGAGTCACCTGCCAAGAGGAAC
>NW_006159661.1:617392-635883 GCF_000334495.1 Tupaia belangeri chinensis
CCCCCCCCGGGGGGGATGGCCACGCCGCAATCCTCTCTCTTCCATTCTCCTTTTGGGATCTTGGGCACACACTCACACATGCCCGGCATGACTTTCAAGCCACTGGATCTGGGACACGAACCACAGTCGACTACATGGGAGTCCAGCGACGTAGCCATTACGTTAACTGCTGGTCCCTTCATTTGTATTTTAAAGGAATTATTTATTTAACTTTATTTATTCATTCATTTAGTATTTTAATTTGACCAGAGAGAAACACACACACACACACAGAGGGAAAGTGAGAAAGCAAACCACCAGGTCCAGGACTTGAACCGTGTGGTCAGCCATGTGGGAATGTCCAGTGCCCCAACTACCACTACACCTGCTGGGTCCCCTTCATTTTCCTCTTGGACTCTAGGGCATGCACACACACATAACCCAATGTGATTTTTTTTTTTTACAAGTTTTGCTATAGGGTGTGTGCACTTGCTGAAGAGACAGAGATAGAAAGCAAGAAATTACCACCCTGGGGGATGGCCACACCACAATCTCTTATCCATTCTCCTCTTGGGATTTTGGGCACACATGCACACATGCCTGCTGTGAATTTTAAGCCACTGGGTTAAGGGCTCAAAACACGGTCGATTACATGGGAGTCCAGCGTTATAACCATTATGTCATCTTCTGGCACTGATTTTCTTTTTAAGAGAGATTTTTGCTATAGGGCACGTGTACTCACTGGAGAGACAGAGAAAACAAGAAATAATCTCCCATTGGGGCTGTCCAGCTGTAATCTCTTCTGGAATTTTTTGGCACACATGCCCACTCGCCCAGCATGAGATTTAAGCTGCTGTGTCAGAGACTCGAATTGCACAGTCATGTGTGATTCAGTGCCTTATTCTCCACGCAGCCCACTGGTCCCTTTATTTCTTTATTGTGTGGTGCTGTCCAGCTATTGGTTGCAGTCATTAAAATATTTTATGATCTGGGAATTTAGTAAAAGGATTAGTTTTTTGGTCCCATAGAGCTTACTTTAGTGATTTGTAAAACATTTTATAATTTATTTTGACCATTAAGCATTCGTGCTAATAAAACTTGAATTTGTAATATATCTGTTATTTTACAACAAAACTAACTTGTTTTTCTGTAAGAAATGGTTTTTCTCCCTTTGCTTAAACAGTGTTCTTTGCCTTCACGTTATAAGGGCCTTGCTCTTCTATTTTATTTCCACTTTGTTGAAATGTTACCCTCAAAGAAACTAATCATTTAAAAAATAATCATCCTCTCTGTACCATCGCTGATAATTTACCCTAGTTTATTTTCATAGCACCTACTGTTTTGTTTTGATACATGTCTTTCTCTACAAGTGTAGTGTAAGCTCCATGAGTACAGGGACTTCTCTTGTCCTCATGCAGATAATCCCAATATCTGTGTTCAAATAATCTCTTGCCACATGTAACTATCTCATGAAGGAAGGAACTGAAGCAGCAGGCAAGGCATGTGATTAGTACTTTATTCCATTGCTGATTTTTATTATTGGTGTGTTTTAATGTCATAGCCAGCCATTGGTAAATATAATCTATTAATTAGGTTGTTTTACATACCTTAAAAACAGTTACAAGATGGGACCAGCAGGTGGTGTGGTGGTTGAGGTGCTGGACTTGCACATGGCTGATTGCTGTTTGAGTTCCAGACTTGGCGGCTTACGTTCTGTCTGTCTCTTGTGAGCCATGTGTGCCCTGTGGCAAATTTAAAAATTCTTTAAAAGAAAAGACAGTTAACAGGGGAATGGCTAAGGAGTGAAATCTTATGTTTTTGTCAGATATTTTATAATCATGGTCTCTTGGAATTCCACAGCAATACTGTTTCCCATTTTAAAGATGAAAATATTCAGAGATGTAATTTGCTTAAGGGTTTACAGTCAGTAAATTGTATTAGTTTTCGTATATTTAGTCTGATTCTAGATCCCTTGCTTTTTGTGTTGTGCTCCTGATGGAGGTGTTTTCTGCTAACTTTCTTGCTTGTTAGTGCTCATGGTGCTCAGGATGTTCTTTTCTTTGCTATTGTATTGTCGTCCCAGGCAAAATGTCACCTCATAGAATTTCCCTGACTGCTTTATTATTTTTTCGAGAGAGATTTTTGCTATAGGATGCTTGTGCTCACCTGACAAAGACAGACAGAAATCAAGAAATCACTCCCGGGGGGAATGGCCATGCCACAGTCCCTTCTTCTCTGTTCTCCCCTTGGTATTTTGGGTACACACGCACACATGCCTGGCATGAGTCTTAAGCTGTTGGGTCCAGGACTTGAACTGCAGTCACCTATGTGGGAGTCCAGTGATGTAATCATTATGCCGTCTGCTGGTCCCCTGGTTACTTTAAGAGTGGGCTTCTGCTAATATCTAACACAATATTCTGTCTTTTTTTTCTTTCCTCGCTCTTAAACCGATTATATTATTTTTACTTATATATATTTTTGTTTCTCTTAAAAAACTTTAGGAACTATGTTATATTTACCCTTGTGTCTCTAACACCAAGTACAGTGTCAGTATTTAATAGGCAATCAAAAATTTATTGATTGGCTGACCGAATAGATAAGTTATTTACTCATTTAAGTGATGAGGGTAAGGCTCAGCCTGATAGCTCAGTAGGTTAGTGCTGTGAAGAGAAAGCTCCCACATAGCTAAATACGGTTCTAGTCTCTGCCCTGGCAGCTTCTGGGTGTGCATGTGCATGCCCAAGATCTTGCCTGTATATAGAATTGGAGGACAAATGGATTGGATTGCGACCAGGCCCTTTTGGGGGATTTTTCTTCTTATTCCCTCCTTTTTCTCTTTTTGTCTCTTCTTACGCACATCATAGAAGCATGCAAGTGTCCGTTGGTATGAAGAGAAAGTCAGTAATAAGTGAATTACAGGAGTGGTGTTATAGGTGTCTAATTTCTAAATGTGAATTTTCTTTGTAATCAAAATTTTCCTTGATGGGAATGCATGGTGGTATAGTGGTAAAACATGATACTCTGTGAGGTTGACACACAGGGAAAGATTCTTTGTATCCAAAGACCTCCCTGAATAGCCAAGCATGTGTTCCTGTGGTCTGGGGTTGGCTAGAACTAGAGCAGATCATGGTGTTAAGACCCTCGTGGGGGTGCTGGTGCTATCTTTCTCTCTCTCTGTCTCATTCATGAGAAGAATAAACATTTCTTTTGCGTTCACTTGCATCCCACTGGGCTGGTGTCCTGAACCTAGTGGCTTGAGAAACATGCTAGGTGCATGTGTGTGTGCATGCCCAGAATCCTGAAAGGAGGGAAAAATAGAGGTCAGGAGATTATGGCATGACCATTCCCTGTGGGGGTGCTTTCTCATTGTCTGTTGCTCTCTGTTTACCTCTCTGGCAACATTAAATTTATTTTGGAGGCCAAAAGGTGTGGTTCAAGTCCTGTACCTGGTGACTTGAAACTCATACTGGGTATGTGTGTGTGCCCAAAATCCAAAGAGAATGCAGCAGGGATTGCGTCTTTGCTATCTCCTTTGGGGAATGATTTCTCCCTTTCTCTCTCTGTCTCTCTGATGAGCACATACGCCCCTAGAGCTAAAATCTCTTAAAAAAAAAGTCTCTTGAAAATATTTTAAGTTGCCATAAAATGCTGCATACTATATGTAGCTTTGGGTAAATAGCATTATGTAGTACATAAGTGATTAATACATATGCAAAAAATAGCCCATATTATATATAAATTATCCTTTTAGAGAAATTTGCAATAGGGTGCATACTCTTGCCAGAAGCGGGGAGAGAGAGAAAAAGAGTGAGTGAAAGAAGGTACACTATGGGGGATGGTCACATTGCAATCTCTCTCCGTTTCTTCTGTCAGGAGTTTGGGCATATACACACATATGTCCAGTGTGTTTCTGAAGCTGCTGGGTCTGGGATCTGAACCATGCATGCAATTAGTTATGTGAGATCCAGCTGCTCGAATTACTGTGCCATCAGCTGGTCCTGAATTACATTTTTATGTTTTTTTGAATTATGAAAAAGGCAAAAAAAATTTTTTTTAAATCCTTTACTAGGATCGGCAGGTGGTGTGGTGATTAAGGCACTGAAATCCTACATAGCTGGCCATGGTTTGAATCTCGGACTTGGCAACTTGTTTCTTAATCATCCCCCACTCCCTCCCCGGTCTCTCTCTGGTCAAATTAAAAAATAATAATAAAGTTAAATAAATCTTTTAAAAAATCCTTTATCTATGATGGTATACTATGATCACATCTTTTAAACCTAAGACTCATAACTAGAGTAATAGAGATGTGCATACTCTAGGGTTGTTACACAGGAATTGAATAGTAATGATGGCAAGTGTTTACATAGTAAAATTATTCATATGCTCATTGCTGCTGCTGCTCTTTTTCCTTTTTCTTCTTTTTTTCTCTTTAAGCCATAGGGTGTATGTGCTTGCCGGAGAGGAGGGGAAAACCAGAGATAGAGGGAAAGTGAGAAATCACCATGGAGGGGAGTGGAGTGTGGCCGTACTGCATTCCCTTCTTCATTCTCTTCCGTTCTTATCTCTGGATTTTGGGCATGCATGTACATGCACCGAGGGTAATTTTCTTTCTTTTTAATTAATTAATGTTATTTTTCATTTGCCCAGAGAGATAGAAAAATGAGAAAGTGTGCTTCTAGTTCTGGGACTTGAACTGCAGTCAGCTGTGTGGGAGTCTAGTGCCTTAACCACCATGCTACCTGCTGTCCCCAGTCCAGGGTAATTTTCAAGCCACCATGTCTGGGGGACTCAAAACGTGGTCCTACCTTCCCATGTGGGAGTCCAGCCACCT
Organism: Tupaia belangeri chinensis; assembly: GCF_000334495.1. Classification (NCBI taxonomy): domain Eukaryota; kingdom Metazoa; phylum Chordata; class Mammalia; order Scandentia; family Tupaiidae; genus Tupaia; species Tupaia belangeri. Next base: position 622,203 of record NW_006159661.1, read on the forward strand.
TAATTAACCACCATGTCACCTGCTGGCCCCTGCTGCTGCTATTTTTAAAAAATAATTGCATGTTAGGGGCGCTCTACTCCCACATGGCTGACCATGTTTCACGTCCTGGACCTTTTGGGTTGCTTTCTCTCCCTCTCTGTCTCACTCTGGTCAAATTGAAAATAACCAGTTTCCAGGTAGAATCCTAGAAAAGATGTTCAAGTTTTCATAGAAGCTGGAAAATGTGTCTGCTTTAATTTTAGTTAGAAAATGAAGTTTTCCCTTTAATGTTTCAATTAATGTTTAATAAAGAATAATGTAAAGCTTATATATGTCCATTAGGGAACAGTATGAGGGTGGGGGGGGTCTTTAAAAAGTTCATGGAAAGTGCCTATTATGGGGGAAAAAAAACATTTTCACTAAAGTGAATTCATAGTCAATTCCATTTTAACGTAGTTAAAAAATTTGCTGTAGGGTGCAAGCGTTTGAGAGAGACAGGGAAAATGAGAAAGTACTCCCTGGGGTATCACCACACCACCGTCTCTGATTCATTCCCAGGATTTTGGGCACACAGGTACATGTGCCTGAGGGGTGTGTATGTGTGTGTGTGTATGTGTGTGTTTTGAAGAATTATTTTATTTAACTTTATTAATCATTACTATTACTTTCTCATTTGATCATAAAGAGAGAGGGGGAGAGTGAGAAAGCAAGCCACCAGGTCTGGGACTTGAACTACAGTCGGCCATGTGGGAATCTACCACTTTTAACCACCACCCTACCTGCCAGCCTCCCTGATGTGGTTTTTTTTTTTTTTTTTTTCCCCTGATGTGGTTTTTAAGCTGCTGGGTTCAAGACTCAAACCACATAGTTGGCCATGAGAGATCCAGCCACTCTAACCACTACACTAGCTGGCATTTCCACAAACTTTTTGAAGTCCCTGCTGTGGCTTGTGTGGACCTTACTTATGACTTGTTCTTTTTATTTTTTCAAAGAATTATTTATTTATTTAATTCCATTTGTTGTTATTTTTAATTTGAACAGACAGACAGCAAGAGAAAGGTAAAGTGAGAAAGCAAGCCGCCAGGTCTGGGACTTAAACCATGGTCGGCATGTGGGTATCCAGTGCCCTTAACCACCACATCCTCTGCCAGCCCCACTAATGACTTGTTTTATCAGTTGAACATTTTTAGCTGTTTGGCTGTCACCAGCTTTCAAACTGGTATTAGTATTTTGCACAATTAATTTGTTTCAGTAGTGGACTATTGGTTAAAAGAGTGAGCATGGTGAACAATGATGGTGCTGGGACTTGAAACTGCACATTTGGCCAGGTGGGATCCAGCCACGATAATCACTCTACTACCAGCTGGCCCTAGTTAGGATGTCTTTAATTTTTAAAATTTGGACTGCTAGTTTCTCAAATGACAATTGAATGTCTTGACTGGCTTTTTTTTTTTTTTTTTGAGAGGTTTTTGCTATAGGGCGCGTGCGCTTGCCAGACAGACAGAGAGAGATATAGAGACAGAAAGCGAGAAATCACCCCCCAGAGGCGATGGTCACGCCGCAATCCCTTCTCCTCCATTGTCCTCTCGGGATTTTGGGCACGCACGCACATGCGCCCGGCGTGAGTTTTAAGCCACCGGGTCCGGGACGCGAACCGCGGTCGACTACGTGGGAGTCCAGCGACATAGCCATTACAGTAACTGCTGGTTCCCATGACTGGCATTTTTGAAGAGTCCAAGACATTTGTTTTGCATAATGCATAATGCGCTCCTATTTGGGTTTATTTATTTATCTTTTAAATAATTACTTTATCTAACTTTATTTATTTATTAATTTTAATTTGACCAGAGAGGGACAGAAAGAGAGAGAGAGAGTGAGAAAGCAAGTCGCCAGGTCTGGGACATGAACTGTGGTTGGCCATCTGCGAGTCTAGCACCCTTAACCACCACGCCATCTGCTGACCACTGTGTTTATTTTTATTTAGGTTCCCCCCCTCCTCTTTTTTTAATGTAACAGAGATGGGGGAGAGAAAGAGAGAGAACAGAGGCATTTTTTGACAGTGTGTTATGCTGTAATTCTCTCTCAGCTTCGGAGATAGGACTGTAGGCAATACTGCTGAGCCTTGCCTTATTTGGTAGGTCTTGGAACTGAACCCCTGGGCCCTCCTGTGTGGTCCCAGCCTTGCAGAGTGGCACATAACTGCTTGTACCACCATGGCTGGATCCCCTTCTTAAGGCATTTGAGGAGTTTTAGTGGTACTCTTATTCTTAGCTTTTTGGGAGAGAATACTAAAAGATGTTTCAGACTCCCCCGTTTACATGACCACCTATATTGTTACTTTTGGCATTATTGATTTATGACAAACCCAAGAACTAATTGTTTTTAAAAGAATTATTTCATTGGGACCAGCAGTTAGCGTAATGGCTATGTCACTGGACTCCCGTGTAGTCAACTGCCGTTCGCGTCCCGGACCCAGTGGCTTAAAACTCATGCCGGGGGAACCAGCAGTTAGCATAATGGCTATGTCCCTGGATTCCCACATAGTCGACCGCAGTTCATGTCCCGGACCCGGTGGCTTAGAACTCACGCCTGGCGCGTGTGCGTGCGTGTGTGCCCAGGATCCCGAGAGGAAAATGGAGGAGAAGGGATTGTGGCGTGACCATCTCCCCTGGGGGGGTGATTTCTCGCTTTCTGTCTCTCTGTCTCTCTCTGTCTGGCGAGCGCACACGCCCTATAGTGAAAACCTCTCCAAAAAAAAATAAGGAATTAATTCACTTAACTATTTATTTATTTTAACTTGACCAGAGAGGGATAGAGAGAGAGGAAGAAAAAGTGAGAAAGCAAGCCACCAGGTCCAGAACTCAAACCGTGGTCGGCCATGTGGGAGTCCAGTGCCCTTAACCACCACGCCACCTGCTGGTTCCAATTTTTTTTTTTAAATTAATGAATTATTTATTTAATTCCATTTGTTACTATTATTTGATTTGACCAGACAGAGACAGAGAGAGAGAGAGGAAGGGAAAGTGAGAAAGCAAGTCGCCAGGTCTGGGACTCGAACAGGTTGGATATGTGGGAATCCAGCGCCTTTAACCACCACGCCAAATGCTGGCCCCAGAATTAAATGATTTAACATGTTCTTTTTATAAAGTGAACTTTCCCTTATGAGTTTTTCTCGTATCATGAAAGATTCTAGATAGCATTTCATTATAGTTATGCCAGACTTTACTGTTTGCCAATTGGTAGTTATTTATATTGTTGTCGTCCTTTTTTTTTTTCTGTAATAGGTAAATATAATAAACACTATGATAAATCATTTGGTCACTTTTAGTTTCTTAGTTATAGTTTTTGTTTCAGTAGTGTATGTGTGTGCTCACTAGAGAGAGACAAAGTTGGGGGAAGAAAAGAAAGCACCTCTCACGGGGAATGGTAATGCCATATTTCCTCCTCCACTGTCTTACTCCTTTTTGGGTTTTGGACATACATGCACATGTGTGTTTCTCAGGCTGTTGGTTCTGGGACTCGAATCACATGGTTGGCCATGTGGGATTCAGTTCCTTAACTACCAGACCATAGATCTGGCTTACCCAGTTAATAGACCAAAAAAAGGTTTAATTAATTAATTAACATTAATTTTCTTTTATAAAGCACTGTATAGTGGCCGTAGCTGGAGCCTGGGTCCTTTACACACAGATTTTGTGGGTGCGTGTATATCCTTCTAGGTGGTCAGTGAATTCCTGATAGGCAGACTTAGTGAACGTGGTCTCTTTCTAAAGGTTGGGGGTGAGACAGCTATACTATAGGTCATAGAAATGGCATGAGAGGTGGCCTTGTTTAAGTGGCTGAGGGTGGCAGGATAGCCCTTGTCCAAGGTTTAGCAGTCATCAATTCTTGTGCGCAGAGACTGAGTGATGCCAGTGCCTCAAGCAACCATGAGGTGCACCGATCACAGTCACAGCAGCCAGTCTCCTTGTAAGGAACAGTGGGTTTACTGAGTTTAGTCACTTGATAGCTACCTCACAACAGTAGAGAACTTGGCCAGGATGATAACCCTCAGGTAGTGGTGGGTACCACCGTGGAGCACTTACTACTTGGGCTGTCTTATTCCCCAGTGGCAACAGATATCTTGAGTCTAGTCTGTTGGCCATTGAAGGTCTGTTTTTGCATGATAATAATCTTTAAAATCTTGTTCTTGAGAGACATCCCCAGGAAAAAGCTAATGACCTTAGCTTTCGTAATGGGGAGAAGGACTTGATCTTCATATTCTTGACTAGGCAACCTAGTTTTGTTTGACGGGAGCAGGGGGCTTCATCTGTTATCCTCAGCTTTATTTCTGTGAGCTCTATTCCCTCAGCCTTTATGTATAGGTTTTCTTTTAAGTGCCCGAGGGCACACGCATTTGCCAGAGAGAGAGAGAGAGAGAGAGAGAGAGAGAGAATGTAACATCTCCCTTCACGACATAAACTTAACAACTACTATTTTTTATTTTTTAAAGAATTCTTTAATTTCATTTATTTATTTAAATTTGACCAGAGAGGGACAGAGGGAGAACATGAGTGAGAGGGAGGGAGAGAGAGAGTGAGAAAGCAAGCCACCAGGTCCAGTATTTGAACCGTGGTTGGCCATATGGGAGTCCAGCACCCTTAACCACCATGCCACATGCTGCCCCCCCTCACCTTTAAAAAATTCATTCTTTTTTGGGGGGTGGGGTTCTTCATGAGAGAGACATATCAAACAAGATCTTTATCTCTTGATCTACCCTCTCAGCTAACATAGATCATGGACACACATGTGTGATTCCCTGTGTTCAGGGGTCAGTGTGGGATAGGATATGAACCCAGACTTGTGTGGGTCTGGTTGCATTACTGCTGTGCTCCACCATGTTTTTGAAAATCGTTTTTTCTTTTATAAGCTGGGTATCTGTTACTCAGACTAGCCTCCGAATTATTTTACTTTAGGGACCACAGGCATGTCCCACTGTGCCTGGCACAGCCTTTCTTAATTTTTTATTTAACAATAAATAAATATATATATTTTTTGGAGAGGTTTTTGCTATAAGGCGCGTGCGCTCGCCAGAAAGACAGAGATAGAAAGCAAGAAATCACCCCCCCCAGGGGGGATGGCCACGCCGCAGTCCCTTTCTCCTCCATTCTCCTCTTGGGATCTCGGGCACACACACACGCATGAATGCACACGTACCCAGCATGAGTTTTAGGCCACCGGGACTCAAACCATGGTCGACTACATGGGAGTCCAGCGACATAGCCATTACGCTAACTGCTGGTCCCAGTAATTATTATTTTTTAGTAAACCTTTAGGGGTCAGCAGGTGGTGTGGTGGGTAAAGCACTAGACTCCTACATGGCTTACAGCAGCTTGAAAATCATGCTGGGTGAATGTGTATGAATGCCCAAAATCCTGAGGGGAGAATGAAGAGATTGGTGGCTTGGCCATCTCCTCTTGGGGGGATGATATCTTACTTTCCCTCTGTGTCTCTTAGGCAAGTGTTTTGTTATGTGCCCTATGGCAGAAACCTAAAATATTAAAACAACAAAACAAAATCCTTTAATTTAGAAAGTAAAAAAAAAAAAAGGAAGAAAGGCTAGCCTGTGGCTTAGTGGTTAAGGGAGTCAGAATGCACATGCTAAGCACATGGTTTGAATTCTGGCCCTGGCAGCTTGAAAAATGCCAGGCTTGTGTGTACACCTAAAATCCCTATAGGATGGAGAAACAGAGGAAACTAAACTTCGAAAATGTGAACAGAAATTGTATTTGGTTAGTTTGCTTACAGGTGCATCATAGGAGGTTCTAAGATCCCCTCCACCACCTTCACCTGTAAGAACTCAATAGGTTGTGAGGCCAGGAGGTGGTGTGGTGGTTAGGGTACTGGATTCTCACATGGATGACCACAGTTTGAGTACTAGACCCAGCAGTTTGGAAACCATGCCAGGTGTGTGCATGCCCCAGATCACTAAAGAATGGAGAAGGGATTGTAGTGTGACCATTCTCCCCAGGGAGTGATTTCTTACCTTCCCTCTCTTGTCTCTGGTAAGTATATATGTTCTGTGGGAAAAAACCTTCTTTAAAAAAAAAAGTCTAACAAGTTTCAATATGTTGCTGTACTTCAGCTAAGATTTTTTTTTTAAACAAATTATTTAATTCCATTTGTTATTGCTTTTTAATTTGACCAGAGAGAGACCTAGAGAAAGGAAAAGGAAGAAAGCAAGCTGCCAGGTCTGGGACTTGGAATTATGGTTGGCCATGTGGGAATTCAGCATCCCAACCACCATGCCACCAGCTGGCCTTTTTTTTTTTTCTTAAGGCTTCATTCACTTTATTTTTCTTGTATGAAAATCCTATGTTGTAACCACAGCTGGAGTCTGAGTCTGCTGGACGGAGACTCTAATGTGGGTCTTGACAAGATGTTCAGTGAATTTCTTATAGGGAGACTTGGTAAATGGTCTCTTTCCAGAGATTGGGGAGGTCGAATAGCTGTAGGTATTGGAGATGGCATTAAAGGTGGCCTTGGCAAAGTTGCCCAGGATGGCGATATAGCTCTGGGCTGAGGTTTAGCAGTTGATGCCAGCCATCAGCAGCAGCTTCTTGGGCACAGGATCCGATGATGCCAGTGCCTCTGGGGGGCAGGGATGAAGCACACCAGCACAGAGCCACAGCAGCTGGTCATCATGCAAGGGACAGTGCTGGGCTTGCGGATCTTATTCCCACAGTAGCCTCTCCACACTGGGACAGTGGAGAGCTTCACCAGGATGATGGCCCCATGGGTGGCAGTGGCCACCTCCTTGGAGCACTTTACACCCAAACCAACATGGCCATTATGGTCCCTGATTACGACAGAAGCCTTGAACCTGCCCTGCTGGCTAGTGCAAGTGCTCTTGGCCCAGGCATGATCTCAGAAACCTCATCCTTGAGAGATGCCCCTAGGAAAAAAATAAATAATCTCAGACTCCTTAATGGGCAGAGAAAAGAGGTAGATCTCCTCCAGGGACTTGATCTTTATGTTTGTGACCAGGCTGCCTACCTTGGTGACTAGGATCCTCTCTTTTTCCTTGGATTTGCTTCTGCAAGTTCTGCAGCCTCAGCCCAGACCATGACCCCACCAGGTGCAATCCCCTCTACAGAAGCCACCATATCCTCCTATCTCAGGGCCTTGGGGCCTCTGGGCCATGCTGCTGTAGCAGTGCCATCTGCCATTTGTTGTTTTCCCAGAGAAGCAGCCCAGCTAAGATTTATTACAGCAAAAAGGTACCAAGCAAAATGAGCAATGAGAAAAGTTATGTGGAGTATAGCTTGCAGGAAACTGGGTATAAGCTTCCAAGAGTCACATGGGATATACTTGAAATTCAACACAGGATATACTTGAAATTCACTGACCACCAAGATGAGACAACGCTTGTGAGATATTATTGATTAGTGAATCTCATCTGATCTTAGGAGTTCAGGAGATTTTATGTGTGTGTGTAGGGGAGTGGTGTCAGTCATGAAATTCCCTTTTAGCTTGCAGATGACAAAAATCCACACTGCAGAAAAAAACAATCTCCTAAATTTTATGTTCACCGTTAAGCCACGTGGTATATAGCTTAGGGCACAGATCTGTCTTTTTAGTTGGCGTTGTGGGATAGTGGTCTGTCTCTCTTTTTTTTAAAAGAACTATTTAATCATTATTATTATTACTTAATTTGCTATTGGGCATGTGCACTCTCCAAAGAGTGCGCGCTTGAGAAAGCAAGCCACCAGGTCCAGGGCTATGTAAACACGATCAACAATGTGGGTATCCAGGCCCTAACCACTGTATCACCTGCTGACCCAGTAATCTAATTTTTTATAATTATTTTCTATGTACAATTGATCTATTAATAATTTTTTTACTTTTTTATATTCATATTTGAAAGGAATTACTTTTTCTAGCACTTTATTTACTTTATCAATCATTTTTCTAATATTACTACTTTAAAAAAATTACTAATTTACTTAATTCCATTTGATATTATAATTAATATTATTATTTTAATTTGACCAGAGACAGACAGACAGACAGACAGACAAACAGACAAAGGGAAAGTGAGAAAGTAAGCCTCCGGTTCCGGGACTAGAACTGCTATTGACCATGTAGGAATCCAGCACCCTTAACTACCATTCTGCTGCTGGCCCCTCATCTTTCTATTAAATAAGGTTACTTTTAGGTTTAAATAACATTCCTTTAATAAAAAACATTGTAGGGGCCAGCAGATGGCATGGTACTTATGTTGCTGGACTCCCACATTGCTGACTACCCTGGACCAGGGTCTTTGAAACTCAAGCCAGGCATGTGTGTGTGCAGGAGGAGAATGGAGGAGAAAGGTTTGCGGTGTGGCCATCCTCTTGGGAGGTGATTTCTCACGTTTCCTTCTTAATGGCTTGCTCACACTCACTTGTGTGCTCTCTCTCTCTCTCTCTCGCTTGCTCGCTCTAGCAAGCATACATGCCCTGTTGCAAAAACCTCAATAAATTAAATAAAATCCCAAACAACATTGTAATATTTCTTTTGCTTGTATATTGGAAACATAAGGTTATCTAGAAAAACTTGCTAGTGCTGGTATAATTGGCACTTACTTTTCTAGGAGACTACTTTAACTCATCAGTGTCCATTAGACCCAGTTTTAGTTTTTTACTTTATTTTTTTGAGCAGTCCTGATTATTTATAAGGATCAATAATTATTACATTTTTAGAAGTATTCAAAAGAACAAAAAGAATTTAAAAAACTAAAGTTTTTTTTTAAATTATCACGTGGATTCATAGGGTTATTTTTACAAATCTGATAACTTAAAATCATAGTCATTACCCCCCTTTATTTATTTATTTATTTATTTTTAATAATTATTTTATTTTTTATTTATTCATTCATTTAACTTTGTTTATTCATTTGACCAGAGAGGGACAGAGCGAGAGAGAAGGAGAGAGAGGGAAAGTGAGAGAGCAAGCCTCCAGGTCCAGGACTGGAACCGTGGTCGGCCATGTGGGAGTCCAGCGTCCTTAACTACTACTCCACCTGCTGCCCCTCCTCCCCTTATTGTAAAATATATTCTTGGCTCTTTTTTTTTTTTTTTTTTTTTGAGAGATTTTTTCTATAGGATGCGTGCACTCGCCCGAAAGACTGAGACAGACAGACAGATGGAAAGCGAGAAATCACCCCCCCCCCCCCCAGGGGGGAGGGCCCCATCCACCAGGAAGGATGGCCATGCCACAATCCCTTTTCCATTCTTCTCCTGGGATCTTGGGCACACACGCACACGCGCCTGGCGTGAGTTTAAGCCACTGGGTTCGGGACTCTTACCGCAGTCAACCACATGGGAGTCCAGCGACATAGCCATTACGCTAACTGCTGGTCCCTGTTCTTGGCTCATTCTAATTATTAGTGCAGGTGGTAAGATGATGCTGCAGGTTACTGGGACCATGTAGGGGAGCTCTGACTTGGATCCAAGATTGGCTTAGACAATGGGTATGCCTGCATGTCCTTGTGATCCTGGCTGACTGGAATGCTAGGGAAAGGAATTCTAAGATCGTGAGAAGGGAAGGGTTCTTGTTTCACTTGGTGTATGTGTGTTTTTGTGTGTCTGTGTCTCTTATTTTCATGAAATAAATAAAACTTTAAAGAATAAAACACAGCTTTTTTTTTTATCTTAGGAGTTATTTTATCATTACTTTCTATTCTTAGCTATGCTAATAAATTTTAAAATGAATGGGACCAGCAGATGATGTAGTGGTTGTGTCGCTAAACTTCCACATGGCCCACCATGGTTCTAGTCCTGGACTCAGGCTTGAAACTCACGCTGGTCACATGTGAGTGTCCAAAATCCTGAGAGGGGAATGGAGAAGAAGGGATTGTGGAATGATTTCTTGCTTTCTGTCTCTCTGTCTCTGAGGAGCGCATGTGCCATATAGGAAAAAAAAATCTCTCTTAAAAAAAAAACCCCAAAATTCTAGGAGGGTGTTAATTCTCCCCACTACGTTAATTTTCATTACTGCTTTCATATCTGTCCAGAACCCCTCGTCCAGTCATCGTGGAGCCCATGGAGCAGTTTGATGATGAAGATGGTTTGCCAGAGAAGCTAATGCAGAAAACTCAACAGTATCATAAGTAAGATATTATTAATAAAGATATTTTAGATATGCCATCAAGAATGTTTATCAAATTACTTTTGTTATCAGGTACTAATGGATTATAAAATGTGTGTAGTTATACAATCTTGTTAATACATTGGCCTGGTCTACATGATAGGCTCATGTTCTTTTTAATTTTGCTTAGAAAAGTTTCTCCTTTTATAACTGGCAGGGACGGGTATGTAGGAGGAGATTATTAGGGAAAAAGTGAAACCTAGATAATACGAAGCATTTCTTAAGTTTGTGTACTTCAGCTATATTTAATTAAAATACTCGGGTTGGGTAGGGAGGAGTGGGGAGTTTCTAGTTAAATACCCTGGCATAGGGGGAAAATATCTTAGAGGTTATAAAAGGCAATTTGTAAAATGTTAGGTTTACCAGTCGTCTTCTTATTTTTATTTTTTTTTGGTTTTGAATTTGCTATAGGGTGCGTGTATTTTCCAGAGAATGAGAGAGAAAGCACCCCCTGCCCAGGGGAGTTGGCCACTTTGCAATCCCTTCTTTATTCTTGTCTTGTGATTTTGGGCATGCGCAAAACATACCCAGCATGTTTTTCAAGCTGTCAAGTCTCAAACTGCATAGTCAGCCATGTGGGATCTAGTGGCTACTGGCTGGCCCCTAATTGATTTTTTCACTTAGTGTGATACAAATATATTTACATAAATTGCCTGTATGAGAGAAAGATAGTGTATGTGTGCGTGTGTGTGTGTGTGTGTGTGTGTGTCTACATTTTTTGTTATAAAACATGTGTGCTTGTTGGAGAGAGAGAGAGAGTGAGAAAGCATCCCCATAAGGGGAGATCATGTCTCTTCTCCGTTCTTTAGGATTTTGGGTTTGCATACATACAAACATGGCTTTTTTTTTTTTTTTTTTTGGAGAGATTTTCACTGTAGGGCGCGTGTGCTCGCCAGACAGACAGAGAGAGACATAGAGATAGAAAGCGAGAAATCATCCCCCAGGGGGGATGGTCACGCTGCAATCCCTTCTCCATTCTCCTCTCGGGATCTTGGGCATGCACGCACACGCGCCCGGCATGAGTTTTTTAAGCCACCGGGTCTGGGACACGAACCGCGGTCGACTACGTGGGAGTCCAGCGACATAGCCATTACGCTAACTGCTGGTTCCCCAAACATGGCATTTTTTAAGACACTGGGTTCAGCACTTGAACTGTGGCTGTGTGGGATCCAGCCACCTTAACCACGAGGCCACCGTCTGGCCCCTGACTCTGCATGTTGTGTGTGCGTGTGTGTACGTGTGTGTGTATATACATATATGTATATGTATATAAGGTTTTTGCCATAGGGCACGTCCTCTTGCCAGAGAGATACAGTATGGTTTTTGTTAATCTTTGTATTACTTAAACTTTTTTTCATTTGCGAGATTTTTACTGTAGGGCATGTGTGCTCACCAGAGACCAAGATGGAGAGTGAAAAATCACCCCACCCCCCCAATAAGGATGGCCACACTGCAGTCCCTTCTCTTTCATTTTTCTCTTAGGATTTTGGGCATGCATGCATGCGCATCTGGCATGAGTTTCAAGCCAGCGGGTCTAGGACTTGAATTGAGATTGGCCTTGTAGGCTAGTACCCTAATCACTACACCACCTACTGGCCCGTAACTTTTGTATCATTGCAACTTAGGCCACTGCCTAGCATGCAGTACAAATTTAAAATAGTATACTTTTGGATTCAGGAAATAGAGAACTAGAATTATAAGGTATGATGAGATGTGGACTTTTCAGACAGTATTGTTTATGTGATTTAAGTATCCCAGCAAACCTTATAAAAATTAGTTATATTCCTAATTTTGCTACCTTTCTTTTTTTTTTGGCCAGAGGGTGCACATATTCATGTGTGTGTATTCGTGCATACACATAAGGAAATACCCCCAGATGGACGGGTTCATGTTGCAGTTCCTTTTTCCTCCTTTTCTCCATCTTGTCAGGGTTTCAAGTTTGCATGCACACGCATGACCCTGGCTTGCTTTTCATTCAGTCTTTAGACACTAGGAGTCATTACATGTATAAATAACTTAAATAAATAAATACACAAACAAATAAATAAATAAAAAGGTAAAAAAAAAAAAAAAAGAAAAGAAAAGAAAAAGAAGCTAGGGATCAAACTGTGGTTGTCCACTTGACCTGGCTCCCTTAACCACTAAGATATAGGGTCAACTGTAGTATATATATTTTTATTGGTGTATTGGAGATATGTGCCTATTGATACGTTCTTTAAAAACATTTATTTATTTAATTTTTGAGATTTTGAAGCTGCCAGGACTTGTGGAGTGAACACAGTTAGCCATGTGGGGATTCAGCGCCTTAGCCACCACACTACCTGCTGGCTTCCCCCTATCAATACATTTTAATATTGTTGTTGGAGCCAAGAATAAAGAATTTCTTTGAATATCAGATATATTAATAGGCTTTTATTAAAATTTGGTCATTTTATCATTTATTCATTTAAGAAATATATATTGTGTGACAGATTATGCTAGATATTGTGCTAGATACTTGAGGTACAGCAATCAACAGTTTTAAAATTTTTTTCTTATGATTTATTTCATTTTATTAATTATTATTATTATTACTACTTTTAATTTGACCAGAGAGAGGAAGAGAGGGGGGAAGTGAAAGCAAGCTGCTAGGTCTGGAACTCGAGCCACAGTCGGCTCTGTGGAAGTCCAGAACCTTAATCACCATGCTGCCTGCTGCCCCCCCCCCCTCCCCCGCTCTCTATCTTTTTTAATGTGTGTGTGTGTGTGTGTGTGTGTGTGTGTGTGTGTGTGTTTAAAGTTTGTTCATTTCTTCCATAACTGAGAAAGGGTCAAGAGAGAGACTATACCTAAGAGCGTTTTCATTCAATGATCCACCTCTAACCTCATCCAGCTCTGTGTCATAGGCATGCACACACCTGGTGTACCCAGAGAAGTGTCTGGACATGAACCTGGAAATCTCCCATGTTGGTCAGCTTCACAGAACAGCAGTAAAACAAAATGCCACCATTCTGGCACCTGCACAGATGTTTTTGTTCTGATTGATTTATGATCTAGCAAGGGAAACAGGTATTAAACAATGAGCTACCTTTGCAGTAAGTTATGCTTTTATTTTTCAGCTCAGCCAATTAACCTCAATAACACATAACACTCAGTAAACTGTAGCTGCTTTTATTAGTAAAGAAAGTTTCTAGACAGTTAACTCAGGACATACTTGATTCATATGATGTAGGTTTCCTTATTTAAAATTGTTAGTTGAGTAAAAATCAGGAAGGTCTTAGTGGAGTTAATAATTATGGGAGTGCAGATTTGTAGCATCAGATTGTTTATAGTATGAATCCTGGTTTCATTATTTATTTATGGAGTATCTTTGAGTAGTTTGTCAAAATCCAGCCTGTTAAATGTACATCACAGTATTGCCATGAGGTAAATCAGGTATTAATAGAATACCAGACTGACAGTATTGTCTTGAATATTGCAAGTGCTTACTGTTAATTTGTTTTTACATTTCAAACATACATTTCTATGTGTTTTTAATGTTAATTTAGGGAAA